>NC_045167.1:23041974-23089474 GCF_900700415.2 Clupea harengus
ACTACAGATCTCCTGGGCTTGAGAACCAGCAGAATGAAGGGAGATTATTAAAAATAATAAGGCCTACCTCTGCCACGGCGTAATGATGTGTGTGCGCAAACATAGTCACATTAGAGCCTAGCGGATAAACTCAACCCACTCACCCTCCCCGCTGCATCCATGAGGGACACGGCCCAATATCAAGCTTGTTTACAATTTACGGGCGTTAGGACTGAAGCCAGGAAATATTAATGACTGGAGATGGGTAATGATAGGAGGGTTCACCATTAGCAGGGGGTTCAGAGAGAGTGGGAAGGGTGAGGGAGCAGGACGGGTGGAGGGGGAGGTGATTCTGAAAAGCAGCCTTTCAATACTGATGAGATTATTTTCAGGACAGGGCTGATTAAGGCTATGGCCATAGTTTGTCATCTGCTCCGGCGGCCCGTGAACAACCTGACTGGGATAAATAGCTGTCATCTACCGTTGGGGACCGCCATATTTCAAAGCCAAATTCAGTCCGGGGACACATCAATGAGGCATGACTTTTTTTTCTTTTTTTTTTCGTACCTCTTTGCCTTCTTTTCTCGAATAGAAATAAAAAAAAGTTGGAGGCATCAGCATCTCCTTGTAGGAATTTTCTATCTTTGTATCTGTCGGGATATGAATCAATCATCATTCTTCTCTACACTCGGAGCATTTGACTACATCCCTTCAAAGCAAAGTGTCTCCGGCACTGCACGTGACATCGCATAAATTACTCCACACAGGAGTTCAATTAGACCCCCTTGGATTAATTAGACAGGCTCCTGTGGTATGTCTGGTACAACCTCAGTGATGATAATGATGATGAAGCAATTTCTTTCCCTCTCTTTCTCTCTATGTCTCTATTTCTCTCCCAGCTTCTGAGGGGTTGAAATTAGCGAACACAAGTTCACTTGGCCGTCTGATCGATACCAGCTAATTGATGAAAGTGAATTGAAACTTTAATATTCTGCCGCGGTGGATCAGGGCGCCCGGCCACGAAGATAAACAGCATCTCCACTTTACTATGTCAAGGTCGGCGAGCTAATAAAGGAAATGAACTTTAATAAATTATCTGTTTTGATTGATTCCGCTATGTTATTGGGGCTGAAGAAGAGTGAGCGATGGAGAGAGAGAGAGCGAGGGGTTCTATATCAGTGGAGCGAGGTACCCCCATTAACAGTCACACTGGGTGGACACTAAATACATCAGTACTATCGAGGCGGCTGGAAGATAAAGACTCTGTATTAATCACGCAGAGGCTGCCGAGGAGTCGCCGCTGTGTTTAGCCCCTGCGCTCTTCGTCTGATTAAAACACAGCCTCGAGGAGCCCATCCAATAAGGATGCTTTATGGCTGCGGAGACAGGCGCAAGTCCATCTAAGAGAGAATACTTCACTCTTGTCACACTCTTCATCAAACTTTACTCATGAAGAGCAGTGTCAGCTCTCTGACACTTTGCGAACACCTAAAACAGGATATCCAGTTCATCTTGCAGAATATTCTGACCCCATGCGTGTGGGATTCTTATATCTGTTTCCTACGTTTGCAGAGCTTATGACCCTCTAGATCACTAACATCTTTATCACACACACACACACATGTAAGTGACCACATCACTAGATCGCTAACATCTTTATCACACACACACACACACACACACGTGTAAGTGACCGCTTCACTAGATCACTAACATCTTTATCACACACACACACACACACACACGTGTAAGTGACCGCATCACTAGATCACTAACATCTTTATCACACACACACACACACGTGTAAGTGACCGCATCACTAGATTACTAACATCTTTATCACACACACGTGTAAGTGACCGCATCACTAGATCACTAACATCTTTATCACACACACACACGTGTAAGTGACCGCTTCACTAGATCACTAACATCTTTATCACACACACACACACACACACACACACGTGTAAGTGACCGCATCACTAGATCACTAACATCTTTATCACACACACACGTGTAAGTGACCGCATCACTAGATCACTAACATCTTTATCACACACACACACACACACACACACACACACACACACACACACACACACACACACACACACACACACACACACACACACACACACACACACACACACACACACACACACACGTGTAAGTGACCGCATCACTAGATCACTAACATCTTTATCACACACACACACGTGTAAGTGACCGCATCAGGATATGAACAGTTCTGGTTCCCGTGGATCACACCCAGGCCAAAATATGGGATTTTTCCCCCTCAAGTCTGTAAATTTGCATTTACATGATTCAAATGCAGTTTGACCAATAGTGGCACGTGAAGCATGCAAGAGGGCAGGATTTTGAAGAGAAAGACTCAAGTAAGAAAACCTTTACAAGACAGAAAAACAAAGGAGGCCAAATCCCAGACATGTAGGGACATTTTGAAACCCCATGGAATATACGACAGTAGGTAGAGAAGTCGTTTAGTAATCAGAAGGTTGCTAGTTCGATTCGAAGCGTCCTTGAGCAAGACACTGAACCCCTAATTGCTCCTGATGTGCAGTGTGCCATCAGTGTAAATGTAAAATGTGTAAACATTGTAAGTCGCTTTGGATAAAAGCGTCTGCTAAATGACTAAATGTAAATATACTTCTTGGGTCCCAGGTCCGGGATAAAACAGAATGTCTTGTCATCCTCGGAAACCAAGAAAAAAAAGGGTCATCCAATTTCTCTTTTTTGTGATTTCCTTAAAAAAATTTAACTACAGAGGACATAAGTCTATAGGTGGGTTCTCAGGAGGTTACACACATGAGATGAAACTACTTCTGCAAGACTCCATCATTTTCATGAGAGAATGCCTCCACTGTCTCGGGTGGTGAGTGAATAATGGCTGTGAATCCAGATCCCCCATCCTCGTTCATGAAAATGAATGCCAGTATCTTGGCTTTGAAGGAAAGTTACACATTCTAGGTGAGAGCGGAGGTAGACAGTTTGAAACGGTGGATTTTTTTTGGCAATTCCAATGTTGAGGAATCTGACCGGCGCCCTTAGCACGGTAAGATGGTGATAGCTCACGGAGGCAACTGAAATCAAGTGGCACAGACAATGAATAAATGATTCTGTAGTGAGTCAGAGAGTCTGCAGCAGATATCCTCAGCCAGGACCCCATCTCCAGCCTCCACCAAGAATGATACCAAAATATGGGATTTAGTCCAAAAAAAAGGGTGGGGGAAGCAACACCTATCTATCCACTGGGAAAAAAAATCTTAACTTTCTTAACCCTCCAGTTGTTCCTCTTTTGTTTCTGCTACAGTCCCATTGTTGTGCTAAATCCCATATTTTTGGTATCATTCTATGTCTGCTTCGCAACGTCTCCTCACACTCCAGGAAAGCAGGGCAGAAGAAGTCAGTCCTGTAATCTGAGCAGGTGTAGCAGAGATGCTCGACAGAATCTGCCAAGGACGCATGAAAGATGCAGAGCACACATAAAGACGTAACGAGACAACAACGTACATAAGATGACCCCTCATGTCCTCCCGTTGCCATGACAACAGAAGTCCTTAAATATGACATATACACCCTTGGGCTGGATTGAGATGATCCAGGGGATTTCTTGCACAGATAGTATCAGTTCTTCCACAGGACTTTTTTTTTTCTCTCTCCCAAGCATGAGCACAAGGCTTGCAATGGTGCCAGACAAAATACAAAATAAGACATAATGTGCTTTCTTCTCTTTGCCCGAAGCGGTTGGTAAATCTGCTGTGAGATGTTATTACATTTCCGAATTACATTTAATTGAGAATCACTTTGTGGTCAGGACATAAATAGGGGCAAATTCCCTTTGACTTTAAAAAGTGTCATAATGGAGGTTTTATATTTTATTTGCAGGTATTTCACGGACACCTTTTTTATTGCCTGTGCTTCACTCATTTGCTTGAATGCTCACCAATTTGTGAGAGTGAGGCGTGCATCTGCTACGGCTCATGATTCAAAATGTCAGAAAGTAAATGCGTGCTGGCAGAAAGACGTGACATTGTTATGTAGAGGAAATGTGTGTGTGTTCGTGTGTGTGTGTGTGTGTGTGTGTGTGTGTGTGTGTGTCTGAGAGCTAATGCATTTCTGTGTGTATGATTCTGGATGTTGTGTTTTTGCATTTCTGTGTGTATACATGTTTGTACATGTGTGCTTGATTTCTCCATAGATACTGTATGTACATTCTACGTATGTGTGTGTGTCTGAGTGTGAGAGAGAGAGAGAGAGGAGGAAAAAACAGACAAACATCCATCTTTGGTATACATTCCTTACCTCTAGTCATTTTCTCTCTCTCTTCCTCTCTCTTCCTCTCTCTCTCTCTCTCTCTCTCTCTCTCTATCTCCCTCTCTCTCACTCTCTCAGGAGTGATGCCAGGATTGCTGCGGGCCATGATGTGTCCGGCTCAGTTTATCACTCTGAATTAATGAGTCTTCACACTCACACGGACAGGAGGACCCTCCTACCACCCTTCTACCCAAATAACAGGCACTGGGGGGGCCACCTCATTCCTCTTCACCACTGATTTGGGTGAGCAGGAAGGACCCTCAAAAACATCTCTCGTTTCTTTAAGAATTGTCCATGAAAAATGCATGAGGTTTTTAAGGTAAACGATCACAGGGCTGAGCCTCATCCATAATCATGTCACCTACCCTGACTTAAATGGCATGCTGGGTAGGTGGTTTGTGTGAAGAGACGCACAGGTATTTTACAAAGCTGTGGTTTAGCTCTGTCCAATCTGGTCAAGTATAGGGTGCAGACGTTTAGACTCAGCATACGATGTTAGGTGGGTACTTATGTGATTGGTAGGCAGGTTAGATTTATAAACCCAACAAACATTTCATACATAGTTTAACCATAATGTCTATGAGGGAAAACAAGGAACGATTGGAATCTAGGAATTAATGATTAGCAACCAGGAACTGACAGACCGGCCAGTATATCTAGAAAATAGACTGTGTTAAATCACACGTTAGTAAGTAATTAGTTGGAGCCAGACGTTTAAAGATGTCATTCTCTCTCTCAGGCAATCTAAGAACTCACTTCCACCACATCCAATGCTCCTGTCATCCCTCATGCATCTCATAGGGGCCTAGAAGATGTCAGTTACCCTTCACCTCAGATTGGGGCTGCGAGGGCAGTTACCCGAGGGCAGTTACCCTTCTCCTCAGATTGGGGCTGCGAGGGCAGTTACCCGAGGGCAGTTACCCTTCTCCTCAGATTGGGGCTGCGAGGGCAGTTACCCTTCTCCTCAGATTGGGGCTGCGAGGGCAGTTACCTGAGGGCAGTTACCCGAGGGCAGTTACCCGAGGGCAGTTACCCTTCTCCTCAGATTGGGGCTGCGAGGGCAGTTACCTGAGGGCAGTTACCCGAGGGCAGTTACCCGAGGGCAGTTACCCTTCTCCTCAGATTGGGGCTGCGAGGGCAGTTACCCTTTTGCTCAGATTGGGGCTGCGAGGGCAGTTACCCGAGGGCAGTTACCCGAGGGCAGTTACCCTTCTCCTCAGATTGGGGCTGCGAGGGCAGTTACCCTTTTGCTCAGATTGGGGCTGCGAGGGCAGTTACCCGAGGGCAGTTACCCTTCTCCTCAGATTGGGGCTCCGAGGGCAGTTACCCTTCTCCTCAGATTGGGGCTGCGAGGCCTTTTCTGGGGACTGAATAGCCTGCTAGAAAAAGAGTTTATCTGCCCAGAAGCCTCCCCGGCATCCCCGAAACCAAGAATCCGTGAGCTGCCTGTCACTCTTGCCCAAACAAGGGCACAATGGCTATTCAGGCCAAGAGATGCACATAGATTATAGAGTTTGAGCGGATCTTATCTCGGCCAAAGTCATGGCAATCACTGCGAGAGGGTTTTGTGTCCGTCCAATAGTGTTGGGGATAAATGAAGTAAATTGAAGCAGCCGAATGCACTGAAATGAGCAGATAGTTGCAGATAGGAAGGCTGACTGATTTGCAGATAGGACTGCTGAGTGTTAATATCTTGGGGGTGCTGTATATTATTGTGGCTCAACCGATATAAAATACTACTCGGAATAACAAATCCACCTTGTCTATGCTGCAAGGTGTGGCTAAAAGCATCTTAATAGCTAAATATGAATGAGGATATGCTCTCAAAAGACAAGACAGACAGAAAACACATCGACACTGACTGTCTTAAGTCTGTTTACTCGGTTGCTATGAGACTGGCATCTCATCTTTTAATAGAGGAAGGAAGTATGGAGACATGATGTCGAGCAGAAAGTGAAGCATCCTCATCCCCTTCCCATAAACAAGGTTACGAGTCTGTAAATGTCAATACATTAAGTAGTCTGTGATGTAGCTGCAATAAATATTACCATAGCATTTAATGTACACTGTCCACGCTTTGCATGTCATTCAGAGAATGTCATATTTAGAGATAGACAGTAAACGGTCTTTTTATTGACCATATTTTTATGTTATCACACAAAACACTGAAGATGCTTTTAAAGTCCACTGCAGTATAAAGTAGCAGCTTCTCTTTTTCTGTGGTTTTGCCTGGTGTTCCTACAGGCTACCAAAACACTGACTGACATTATACATAACATTACGCTGAAATACAGTACTGTGGGTTACACTTGTATCGGGTTTCATTTAGTATTATGACCTACCAGTAAATACATTGATGAGTAGCACTACTTACTACAACAAATTCCATGGAGGTTTACAAATGCACCACGCTTGTTATGGCTTTTCAAATGAAAACAAAGAAGAACAAACTGTAAGGAGTCAAGGATGTTACTTACAGGGGATGATAGCTGTCACGCTTTTGACTGATTTATGAGTGTGTCTAAAGAAACTTTTCATGCCAGGGCTTATGCCAGCTCTTGCGATATTCATAACCTCTGTGAGTCCTAAAGAGTCATGTGAGGTCGACTTCTGATTCACAATTAAAGTACAGACAGACAGAAACATACACACACACACACACACACACACACACACACACACACACACACACACACACACACACACACACACACACACACACACACAATTATACAAACCATCCCAAGTTGTTAATTTGTGAATGCATGGTCAAGCATAATATCTTAAACATTAATGCATATTGCCTGCCACCTACTGGTCAGATCAGTGAAACAGCTGAGACTCCCTCCCTATCCCTCCTCCTTTCTCTCATTCCTTTCTCGTTCCTTTCTCAAAAGTTAAGAGCAATAAGCAGATAAGCAAAGGCAAAGGAGTCTGCATTCTGCACCACCACCACAGCACCAGGGAAGAGAGAAACAGTGAGTGTGAGAGAGAGAGAAACAGTGAGTGTGAGAGAGAAAGAGAGAGAAAGAGAGAAAAAGAGAGAGAAACAGTGAGTGTGAGAGAGAAAGAGAGAGAAAGAGAGAGAGAGAGAGAAAGAGGGAGAAAGAGAGAGAAACAGAGAGTGTGAGAGAGAAAGAGAGAGAAAGAGAAACAGTGAGTGTGAGAGAGAAAGAGGGAGAAAGAGAGAGAAACAGAGAGTGTGAGAGAGAAAGAGAGAGAAAGAGAGAGAAAGAGAGAGAGAGTAACAGTGAGTGAGAGAGAAAGAGAGAGAGAGAGAGAGAGAGAAAGAGAGAGAAACAGAGAGTGTGAGAGAGAAAGAGAGAGAAAGAGAGCGAGCTCTATTCAGGGAGGTGGATTGAGGCAAACATCAGCAAAGCATGAAAGCACCATTCATCACTGCCAATTGAGTCCCTTCTATCCTTGATATAACAGAGGAGTCGCACATAATTCTATCATAACCTTACTCTGAGTGGTTCTGAGAGACTTTTTCTCAAAGAAGGAGTTTTGGAGTCCAAAGAGAATGAATGAGAGCAAGGTCAACTCGAGAACTGTACTGTCGATGATGATGATAATGAGAGCTACTTAGCGCTTCTGAAAGCGGAGTGGTTGACAGAATCTGACCAACACCAACACCAGAGAGAAGAGGTCAAGTCAAATCAAGTCAATTTATAAAGCACATTTAAAAACAACTCACGTTGATCAAAGTGCTGTACAATTAAATCACAATAAAATATCAAATCAAATAGAAAACAGAAACAAAACAATGACATCACAATAAAATATCAAATCAAATAGAAAAACAGAAGCCAAGGTCAAGGTCAATGAGCCACCTCTAGCAAAGGATCAAGAAGTGACTGCCTTACAGTTGGAAAGTATTTATGTAGATCAGGTAGTGTAGCATAAACCCATGTCATGGCGCAGACAGACATATGCACAAAGAATGACATATGCACACAAAAAGAACAGAACAATCCTGTCCGTCCCTGACCGAGACGGACGGTTCACTTGGTCCCCGGGCGCTGAGATGCTGCCCACTGCTCCTGGAGGAGGGACGATCCGGGATGGGTTAAAGGCAGAGAAAAAATTCACGGTGACCTCAGGCCTGCGTGTGCGTGTGTGTGTGTAGTGTGTCCTGGTCGCCTCCATATATATATATATAACACGTGTGTGTTGCTGTGAGTTGTTCGTGCAATAAAAAACTGACTGCAGTCAGCCTTGTTTTTTTTTTGTTTGTTACTATGACTACTGGAACTCTGATCTCAAAACAAGACAAACAGTGTTGGGGTTGTTTACGTCATGACTGTCCCATTATGAGAACCACTATTTTCTGGGGCTTTACAAAGCGCCTCATATTTCACATATTACAGCTAAACCACACTGAGCATGCCCGATCTCGGAAGCTAAGCAGTGCTGGGCCTGGTTAGTACTTGGATGGGAGACCAACTGGGAATACCAGATGAACCAAATTAAGCTGGGTGGGCCAATCCCTCGCTCGATGGATTTAACAAGTGGATACCAAATCCAGTGGAAACTCGCTATCGATGGCCTATTCTCCACTATGGAGTGAGAACAACAACAACAACAAACTGAAAAAAAACAGCAGTACTTCGGGTCTCTCAGTGATGATGACTCCTATGCCTTAGACAGCAAAGATTTTTTTTTGAGTCGAAGAGCAAATCAAGAGGTTGCCATATGCCACAAAGAAGAACAAGATGAGACATGTCTGCAATTGAATCTGTGAATACTGATCCTATGACCCCATAAAAGTTAGGGGCACCTTACACTATACAATTCACAGACAGCCTTTACCTGGACAGTTGTCATGCTGTTGACAGTTGTGTTGTGACGTTTGGTGATGAGGTGCTGTTCCACAATGTTGTTGTGTGTCTCATTAAAAACACCTTTCCCCATGTCTCCCTGCTTCCCTCTCTGACTCCTCTGAGTCCACACCTTTCCCCATGTCTCCCTGCTTCCCTCTCTGACTCCTCTGAGTCCACACCTTTCCCCATGTCTCCCTGCTTCCCTCTCTGACTCCTTCGAGTTCACATAAAACTTAAGTGTATGCCACTGAGATTCATCAGGTGTCTGTTTTCTGCAGGCTGCAGGATGGCACCTGGTTCCCTCCCATCCATGCTTGTATGGACAACATGACAACACTTACAACAACTGTTCCATGCACCTGTCGACTGTTAGCCAAATTAAGTGTCAATCTGAAATGGGCAAGGATGAAAGTGAACCCTAGCAAATGTAGAAGTGTTTCTATCAGTAAGGGAAAACTAGTGGGCGAGAGATTTTATATTATTAGAGAGGTGATTCCTTCTACTGTAGAGAAACTGGTGAAGAGTTTAGGCAGGTGGTAAAATTCCACGTTGAGTGACCAAGGACAGGTTGAAGAGCTCAGAGAGTTCATTGTTAAGGCTATCAATAGCATTGATGAAACCAGCCTGGAGATGACCTCACAGTCTAACAATTCAGCAGTCAAGAACATTACTCCAACGGTGAAAACAGGGAAGAAATGGAATCCACGAGAAGCACATAGCACATTGCAGCATTTGGGATATCCCTAGGGAGGTACACAGAGTGGAAGAGCAGGGTTAGGATGGGTTAGGTGAAAGCATGGGGTAAGGCTACATTGCCAGAGAGGAGAGAGATGGTAAACAGCTTTGCTCGGGGGCAAAAAGAGGAAACTCGATGAGCAACAGCAGCTTCTCAGGCAGAGCAAAGGGCAATGGATGAACTGGCATTATGTTGAGAAGAGGAAGATCAGCTGGAGAGAATTGTGAGCTGTGGATGCTAACTGCATTAAATTAATTGTTGAAGCCACTTATTTGCAAATAGGGAAAAATGCGGGATTCAGGTGTCGTGGGCCTAATTCAGTGAAACACTGACGGAGGAAGGTGCCCACTTGACAACTCCTGTGAAATGCGGTGAAAGGTATCTTTGTTGTTGTTAAGTATTATTGAGTATCAGAATGACGGTTGAAGTGCATTCTGTTGTTATAATACTTGGGCTAGGACCTAAAGTTTTAAAATAATCCCACCTAAAGTCCTGAGTTACTGTTTCTTTTATTTTCTGGGGTAGGGCCCCTTCACCCCCCACTCTAATTGTGCCTCTCTAATTGGCTTGCATGACGTCCTTGGCAATGACATGACAGTGTATTAAAATGCCAGAGGGCAAAATATATTGATAATTGTACAAATAAGGTGGTGCAAATGCAATCTTTGAAAAGATCAATCAATATGTATAAATATGCAAGGTATCGAGATGGCTCACTCTGACTGGCTAGAGAAAAACCTCTGCCTGTCGAGCAATGCTTTTCATCTTCTACCAATAGACAAAAGATGGCTTCTCTTCACACCACACAATCTACTTCCTCTTCTGTGGTGTTGTTCTAGATGAGGGAGGGGAAGTTGAGTGGGAGGATAGATGCACATAAGAGGACGTGTCAAGGTGAGTGATAGCCGCTAGGTTGTTGGGTATGAGTATTTGTGAGTACATATGACAGTGAGAAGATTGGCCGCTATGGGTAGTCCCCAACCAATAGCACAAGGAATTTAAAACCTTTTCCTGTGTATAACTAAAATCAAAATTATGATCAAAGTACATGACATTACATGAACTCCGAAAACTCTGATATGCTGTTGTTCTCATATCTTTGACCCCAGCTAGGGATTAAACACAGATAAAAGACTTTGGACTTTGACCACCTGTCTAAAACATGAAAACAATTATTTAAAACCATAATTCATGCAAAATTCCCCTCTATGGTTCTCTGAGGATCCTGACTTAGGTGGCACTGCATCCACACAACACTTGAGACACTGTAAATAACCATGACTTTATTAAGAGATCTGCATTACAGACGTATAGGGTTTCGCCCGAAGGCACTATACATGTGATGTAGCTGTCAATCTCAACAGCCATTTGCCGGTGAAAAGTTCATGAAGGGACAAATGGTAATGGTATTCAGAACATTATTTAAACCTATTTCATGAGGTGAATGGTAGAGGGCCGCCCTCCCTTATCGACTTTCCAGGCCGATGATATAAATATTTCACCGGGTCAGGGGAGCACAGCTAGACTCCCGCAGTTCTGTTCAAATCCAAGTGGCATGCATAATTTAGGAAGGGGAGGGTAGCCTATCTAACCACCACACGCAGCTTGTAATTGAATCAAATCCCCATGACAAATAGAAACTTCAGTCTTATGCGAAAGCTCCCGTGAGGTCATTTGAGCACAAAAGGATCTCCACATACTGTCGCGTTGGTACCGTGATGCCCACCCACTGCAGCCAGAACGGCCATAATTCAAAGTGCCGTTTTCTTTCATTTGCCGACAAACACCGCCGCTTACTAGCACATAAATCACAACGGGTGGGTCAGACAGAGTTCCAAATACTGGCCTGAAAAATGTGAGTCGTTAGCGAGGCATTGTGTGTCTTAGACGGAGCATTAGCGCGTAGCATGGTAATAAATAACTTGCGCCCTGCTGCGTTCTTTTCCGTGATAAGTAATCTGCACAACGAAGCATTAAGCTCATCGTGCATCTAAGTGCTCAGATACATTTAAGAAAGCAGGTGAAACCGTGAGGATGCAGATTAAATGTGGAGGCTGAATAATGAGCCGTGGGAGTGGGACTCAAAAGCAAAGTAAAGTGTAAAAGGTTGCGGACCTCCACTGACTCGCAGTGATGGATCCAGTTTTGAAGTTGCTGCCAGATGACAAAACTTTAAAAATGTAAACTACCTCAGGACTATGCGATCTGTCTTTGACACTGATTATGCATTTGACGCCCTGAGGTGCGGAAGTATAACCAAACCCTATGCCCCAAGCTTTTTACAGGGCCCCATACCTGCACACTGAATTCAGTTAGAGGGTTAGGAATGTGGTCAAATGACAGTCATACAAATCCCACCTGCCATAGGGTCTTATACTGTTTATGCTATTTGATATTGATGCTGATTTTGTATTTCAGTCCTAACTGTTTGGAGTGCAATTGGTTACCCTTTGGTACATGTTGAATAAGAGGCCGTACATACAAATTATATACTTCTATGATTCACCACTCAAGAATTATGTCTGTGAAGGCTGTGCACAAATGCATGCAGCTGTACGTGAATGCTTATGAATACCATTCTTGGATAAGTGGCCACAGTGATGCTGAGTAAAGGTGGGCTACAAAGCCATCGAGCTCATAAAGCTTTTTATGAAAATCACTGAGCTTGAAAGAGCTGGCAAGTGATTAGACATGGCACCAGTTAGACACGTCCTGCCCACTCAGAGCAGGAAGGGAGGGGGAGGAGGAGTACGTGCCCCATCAGGTTTTTTATATGCTAATGTTTTTTAATGCTTTTATTTTATTTCATTGGTATTATTTTTTTATAATATGTAGTTATGATCATTTTATATTATGAGTCAAACCTATTCTTCTAATAATGCCATAGATCGCACATCAAAAAGTCCCACACGCCCTTTCCTACGGTATTGGTATCTTCCAAAAGTTGCAGGATGAAATTCTCACCAGCAGGTGTACACACACACACACACACACACACACACACACACACACACACACACACACACACACACACACACACACACACACACACACACACACACACACACACACACACACACACACACCCAGCACTGTTGCACATCAATGCAGGAGGAGATGAAGGCAGCAGCTACACTTGTAGTTCTCCCCAACCCTCAATCTCTTTAGGAATATCAGTGAATGTAGGTGTGGGTACAAGTTCTATGCTGGCAGGTTCTGTTCCTGTGCAGGTTCTGTGGCTTTATTATCTGTGTTCTCTAATTCATTTCCATAGTCGATATAGTCTTTTTATGGGAGTTTATGGCCCTTCATATGTTTGGGTGCAGCAAAGGTTTAGCTATTTTTAAAGAAAAGGGTCAGCAGTGTAGAAGTTAGAATAGAAGTTCAACAGTGAACCAGAGGGAATAATAGTGAATAAGACAGTGTCCTTTTCAATAACCATAACAGCACAAGAGATAATAGACAAGAAAATCTAAATTAATAGACAGCATTTCCCATAATATAAAATGGGAGATTACTAAAATAAAAAATCTAATTTAGTGAAGTTTTAAAATAAACCTGAGTTACTGTTTCTTTTATTTTCTGGGGTAGGACCCCTTCACCCCCCACTCTAATTGTGCCTCTCTAATTGGCTTGCATGATGTCCTTGGCAATGACATGACAGTGTATTAAAATGCCAGAGGGCAAAATATATTGATAATTGTACAAATAAGGTGGTGCAAATGCAATCTTTGAAAATATCAATCAATATGTATAAATATGCAAGGTATCAAGATGGCTCACTCTGACTGGCTAGAGAAAGACCTCTGCCTGTCGAGCGATGCTTTTCATCTTCTACCAATAGACAAAAGATGGCCTCTCTTCACACCACGCAATCTACTTCCTCTTCTGTGGTGTTGTTCTAGATGAGGGAGGGGAAGTTGAGTGGGAGGATAGATGCACATAAGAGGACGTGTCAAGGTGAGTGATAGTCTAGCCTGGAGAAGAGAGATCCAATGTTCTAGAAACTTCCAGGACTGGGTGTATAGCTGCTTTTGATCCTCACTCGGTGTGATGGATCCAGCCAGACAAACACCCATGAGCTACCTCTGCTAATACATCTTCTTTATCAGGCATCCTCCACACGATGAGGAGGGGAAACACCATCTTGCCAGCCCACCACCACCCCCTCTAGTCTACCCCTTTCTCCCCAGAGGAAGGTAAATCAATGATATCATCTAGGAGCAGAAAGCCTTGGACATTCAAGAGACTAGGCAATATACTGCTTTGGGGGTATGTCGAGTGGTCGAAACAAACAAGGAGGGAGATATTTCCTGGGAGATCTAAGAGATGATGAGTTCACAAAGGCCCTGTGGCGGCCATATTGCAGCATGTCGGGGAGAGACAGAAGTGTGTGAGAGGTCCTCTGGGAGACATTTTCCTCTTCCCTCAACTGACAGACAGAAGTGAAGCTCAAAAGGATTACTGTGGGAACAATTAGGCTACCAATATGCTGTGGTAGTTTCTCTTAGTAAAATCAAATTGCCTGGGGCTGTTCTAAGGTATTGGACTGTGATTAAACTGTTAATTTGCCTATGTAAGAACTTTAATTCTGTAGTCATTATACATTATGCCTTTCAAATAGGGCAGTCGCAGCCAGCTAATGTCCATCATCCATTTTTTTTTTCATCTCAAATGTTTGATACTGAGGAGGACAAAATTGTCGAAACATGTTGTTTGTAGTAAGAAGAGGTCTATGCCTCCTTTGTTTTCTTGATGAACTGAAGGTTTATATTATTGTGATTTTTTGAGTGTGCACCCTGACATTGTTAACTGGATCTCAAATGATCACAAATGTAAGTTCACCTATAAATGCCGGTTGTACATATCTCCCCTGCTGTTGTCTGCTTTGTTAAGAAAGTCCACAGCTTCTGCTGCTCCATCTTGCTGCTCGAAAGAGGTTAATGAATGATCAATCACAGTACTGTCCAGACAAACTGGAGTCCAAACCTGACATATGAATAGAATTGAAAGTTGGAAAATTCATCCATTCAATCACACAATGGCATCAGTCCAAAGGATATGACAATGACCTACGCATTAGATGCAGTCCTTGATCACTTTTTCTGAAGGGGGTAAACCATGTCCTCTTACATAACAATTTGCTTATTTGTTCGATCAGCAGTTTCAGTGAAAATGCATTCAATTATTATAAGGCTGAGTTTGAGTGAACAGAGACGAATAAAGGGATTTCAGTCAGATGGATTATCCAGGCTGAACAGCACAGGGATTAATTCCTTTTGAAAACGATGTAATGTAAACATCCTTTCATCGCCCTCTGCAGACAGAAGTTGGAATAGCATTGATCTGGTAGGGGTTCTTCTTTTACAGCCTTATTTGGGCAGGCTGGATTATGGGACTGTGTGAAAATGCATGTTCAATACATTTTGTGTATTGACAAATATCATATACTTTTGGTCCTATAAAAAGTGTAAATGTACTATGGCTGCAATATGCAATAATGCAATATGCATTGGACATTAAATATGTAATGTATAATATTATATTATATGTTTAACTGATATATATAATATACTCTGTTCGTGACAATAGTTCATTTATCTATTTTATGACAAAAAAAAACTGAAATATAAACATATATAAACAATACATCTCATTCTATTTCAGTCTAGACAACATCCACCGCCTTAACCTAATAATATAACAATAGTCCAACATGTCTTAATATTTTAAAATATTTTAATCTCAAAATAACTTAATCCGATGTTGTGTGGATAAAGGCAAAGGAACTTAAACCAAGGATCACACAGGCCTTTGCTTGGGTAAAGGATGATATGCCACTTCCTCCTATTAAGTTTGGGATTCGTGGTTTAACTTTCCATATGTTGTCAGCTTCCATGGTTCTGTTAGATCTGCAGTGTTTTGGTATGAGCTAACAACTAATCCAATCACTTCCAATACACTTTCAATCAAATTTCATTAACTTTTGCCCCAAGTCCAGTCTGAATCCGGTGGTACAATTAACTGGCAAGTACACCTACTGTATATGCCATGAAATGACATCGTTGATAAGTCTGGGTTTTCCTTTTCACATGTTTTGTATGTAACATAACTATGCCCTGATCCCAACTCACTAGCATCTGAATGGAATAACTGAATGTGAATTTAAAAAAAAGAAAAATAATAAGATGATAGTCCTCTCAAGAGTGATCTTAACTGTTTGGATGGAGATGCTGGTGAGCAAATGCCAGTCAGCCTAAGTTGGAATGGGCTGTAGCTAGAGTGAATGTTTAAAGAATTAAACATTTATTTTATTTCTATTTATTCTTAGACAATCAATGCAATATCATGGCCAAAGGCCCGTCGCATTTCACTCGTTTTAAAAAACAGGACAACATCTTTTGGACATTATTTGGATTGTACTTAAGTAGACTATGGTGTGTAGGGTGGTGCAAGGTTTCCTTTTGGCCTCAGCTCAGGTTTCACCACAGCCTCATTAAAATGCCCCACAAATCAACAATCTGCCCATGTAGATACTCTCTAGTCAATTAACAGTCAACTTCCTCACTGAATCACAGTCAGTAAAAGAAGCCCACCAAAGGGAAAAAAAACTGATAGCCTATGATAAGAGTCAGCATTAGGCCATCTGTGCCATTTAGCTGATTTATAAAATGCCTAAATCGCAGAACATGCCTTCACTAAAACAAGCCGAAACAAGGAACAAATTGGTGACTGAGTTTCAAATATGTGTTTTGAGTGTTCATCCACTCACGACTTGACTAGCCTTTGGAATGTGGGGCATGTGAAGATGTCCAAGACAGATGTTCACCAGCCCACTCAGATTCACCATCCAGTTTGCACCAAAGCTGTCTGCTTTAGCAATCAAGCGAAATAGCTGAAGCCTAAAGCCTGGTGATGTTATTAAATGACTTGCGAATCCCCTCGCTCTATAAAGTGAGAAGAAAAATGAGAAGAAAGCTAATGCTTATGGTAAAACTAGGCTGGCCTACGTTATATCATTGCCTCAGTAAACTGTCAGCCCGTATTTCTGCTTTCAATCTTACGTCAGCCATTTGCAGCTTCCGCGTTGAATGGAACTAATTGCGGAAGTAGACGCTTGTCTGTACGGGTTCAGGGTTCCGCCTCTGTCGGTCTTTCCTCTGTCTAAGACAGAGAAAAATCTACAATTTAACCACTAAAATACTAAATCCAGGCGAAGTAAATTAGTTCTAAAGAAGACAAACGATGGCAGGACGGTTACCGGCGTGTGTGGTTGATTGTGGCACGGGGTAAGTTGCTGCTGTGGTGGGTACATAGCTTGTTAGCATAGCTGGTAACTTAGATATCTATATGATTCTGCTGGCTGGACCAACAGGCTAGCTAACTGGCTAACTTAGCCAGTCAGCATTCGCCTTCAGAGCTGGCATATCAGGTAGCCTGGGTGGAAATTTTGGGTGTGTTCACGGAGCAGTCTGTACAAGATCCTTTGCACTGATGAAACTAGACTTGAAAATAATATGTACTGGATATCTGGCGCATTCGGTGCAGGAATGAACATGTATGCAATGACACAAAGCATCAGCTAGTTATTTTTTCATTCATTACTATGCATCGGCGAGCCATGCTAACACTAGCTAGCTACCCACGGATATTCTTAAGATGGGGCCAACAGTGATCAAATAGGCTTCCTGACATGAACTTCCTCGTTTGCGGCTAAAGAATAAGATAATGATGCCACACTGTTTTGCACATCCTTCTGTTACGCAAATCAAGTTAATGTCAGTTTATTAGCAAAATAGGTCAGATAGCTTGTTAGCTGTTCGAGAATATAGCTGGCAGCTAGCTTGTCAACAAAGCTAACCTAGATAAAAGCTGCCATCGATAGGAAGCTAGCTAGTTAGCGGAGCCTTGTTGCCAAATCTGACAGCGGTCGTCAATGCAGATCTCGCTCCTACTTCCTGGCTTGAATGTAGGCGAGTTCAGTTACGCTTTAGAAAATCTGCGATAATATGCAAACATGACTGCAATATACTTATGGCATTGCATGCTGTTTTACGTTTAATGTTGAAGTCTGGAGATGTCTGCATTACAGCTGTTTTGCACGTGTAGAAATGATGATTCGCTGAATTTCTGACCGCCTAGATAGTGTTCATTTTTACCCTAATGCTACTGTTGAAATGGTGTAGTTCCTTATATGGTATTGTCCCTTGTGACATTGTTACTCGACATCTGCAGCTCCCTAATCGTCATTGTGGTCAATTTTATATTTGTTACTTCCGCATGCGATTTAACCTTTTCGTCTAGGGGGAAGTTCAGCATTTGAATCAGTGGTATGGTCACTCTTAATAGCAGTTTTAAAGTAACTAGTATTTCAACTGTAGACCGACCCAGCAAGTACTACACAGGGATAACCTCAGGCGAACACTTTTGCAGGCCAGTGTTTGCTGCGCTCAATAATGTGACTTATCTGGACAAGTAGGGAATTCACTCTGGAATGTTGTGTGACCCCGCCCTTACCTGCCAAGGTGTTCGAGAACGAACGAATGGGGGGCGGGTTCCCAGATCAGTTATTTACGTACCAATCCTATCACTTACTTTTTTTACCAAAACTTCAATAACAACAGATCCCAGATCAGGTGTCCGTGGTGGAAAGTTATAGTGGCCAGTTTACAGGGAGGAGCTGCAAGTACAGACTAGTGGTAACATTCACTCAGGCCTATTGTGTAAAATACAAAAGAAGAGGAATACATGCCTCCCACCACAACCTTTATTAATGGTGGATATTTAAGTGTGTGTGTGTGTGTGTGTATATATGTATATATATATACACACACACATATATATATATGTATATATATATGCTGAGTGTATATAAGTGTATTTGATCTATAACTGAGGGGCCATGTTCCCATGTCTTTATATATGCTGATCACTGAACTGCATTATTACTTTGACAATAGCATTGGGACTGTAAATTGTTTGTTTAGGGTCATCTCCAGGTTCAATGCCCCTGAGTTTGGCCTGTGTAATCACAGTGTTTGTTGGACCTGGTCTAAGCTTTCTGTTAGCCTATTGCTGAGATGATTGGCTGGATAGACATGACAGAATATGCGCAATGCAGAGAGTGCTGTTGCAGACTTGCCGCTCGAAGCTCATGGGTAGCCGAGCTGTCTTTTTAGTCTCTCAGATTAGGGCCATTAAGGGGTTCCGATCATGACGATGGACCTACAGTACATAGAAATTCAAATAGGTCTTCATTGTTTTTCCGATGCGCTAACCTGGGCTTCTTGTCTGTCTGATGCACTAAAATTGTTAAATCGATGGCAATTTAAATGTAAATGCATGTATGGAAGACCACTACCAAGTAAGCTATGCAGATTTCGTACCCATAGGCAATGTACTGAAATAATTATGCTGCTCACTATAGCGGCCTCTCTAGGATGCAGCAAAAACAATTATATGAATAAAAAAATGACAATTAATCGTCTGTCTTTCTTTCTATCTCTCCTTTTCATCTAGATACACAAAAATTGGATATGCCGGCAACACAGAGCCCCAGTTCATTGTGCCCTCCTGTGAGTATATGTCCTAGGGATGTTGGTGAAAGTGCTCCACCACCACATGTGTTAATGTCTTGTATCATTGTATGGGTTTCACAGTCATCAATTAACCTATTTGTATTCATTTCGAAATGTAGAGTACGGTGAAGTCGTGACATTTTTATGAACATTGTTGTCTTGGAACTGGACTGGATTGTCACCTTGTACAGTTCATCAACTGGAGCTGCAGGACTATTATATGCACCCAATGTGTTAATCAGACGGGCTATAATAGCTTAATCCTCTGTGATCTACAGTTGCAGGGTGTGTGTGTAGGCCTGATCTATTGCACTCTATTACAGGAGATTGTATGTTCAAGCACTGCTATCACCAGGTTAGCCCTCGCATCACACCTAACCGTCAGCCAGGTTTGAGTTGCGTTAGCATCGGGTTTTCATTGGAAGTCATTGGAGTGTAGCTAGCGGAGCCTGGCATCTTCAGCACAGCTTGACAGGAAATGATCTCCCAGGGTCCCCTGCCGTGCACAGGAAGTGGCTAATGCCCCCATTTACCCTCCCGCCCCCTCCCTCCTCCTTTTTCTCTGTATATTAAGAACCCGGCTCTGCCAAGACCAACAATCAGCGTGCTTTTAAGTAGCAACCAGACACACGAAGCACTGTAATTTTATACAGCTTGAAGGAAGTGTACGGAGGGAGAGGAGAGGAGAGGAGAGGGGAGGAGAGAAGAGAAGAGAAGAGAAGAGAAGAGGAGGGGTTGGGGGAGTTTGACTCTTCTGTCGTAATGCTCAAGGGCGCTGAAACTCACCACATCCAGGAGCGTTTAAAGCAGCACCATTTTCATGTGGTAACTTGCAAAGCAGTGATGGTGTGAGATCTAAATCAGTTCTGCAGTTGCCTAGTTAGTCACCGAAGGGAGCATGACATGTTTTTTAAAGTGTTCTAGGCGTAGCGGATGCGCTACAGTGTCGGTGACACAGTGTTATTTCTGTGTTTCTGTGGTCTGCATCTTTGCATGCAACCCGTAGTAGGGTAGGGTAGGGCAGGTCTCCACTACTCTTGATTAGGTGAGCACAGGATTCAGCCATCGTGCAGGTTTACACAGCTGTGAGAAACCACTGCCTACTCATGAGAGTGCGAGGGAGTGGGTTTCAAAATAGCCAATCAGTGTTGGTGCTGACACAAGGAGAATCCTGCACATGCAGACCACAGCAGCAGCAGCAGCAGCAGCAGCAGCAGCAGCAGTTGAACCAGCGCTGAACCTTGCAGTTGAAATAGTCCTCGGATGAGTCAGACGGGGTGAAGCAGGAAGTGGCAGCCATGTTTAGTAGGAGGGAGCATGCTCAGTCAGAGCCTTGGTCAGCTCACTTCAGCTTTTCTGACAAGGAGTGCTTCTCCGTGAGGCTGAATTCAAAACCTCACGTTGGTGTACATTAGAAGGGGATGAACTTGAACCAGAGGCTTATGTAACCGTCTGTGCTTAAGCTCGCGCTCTCTTCCCTACAAGTTCAGTGGGGTTGCTGCATTGTGGCTCACATGGGCTAACAGAAGTCATCTCAGACTAGTCACCACCCTTTTCCCTAAATGGAGCTGTGTTGTTATTTGTGAGTGTTCTTTTTTTAGAGTGTTGTGACTTGTGAGTCATTTAGTGAACATGGCCATATCCTCATTTGGTAAAAAGATTGCACTCCACCCACTTTAGTTTGCATTCTCGTTCAGGCCTAGAGTGTTGATTGTTGTTTTTAATCAATATAACTCCAACGCAGCCATTCAAATCTTGAAAACATTCATCCCAGATAGCGGATGACTGGGAGGAATGTGTCTTCCTCTAATCACCCACATCAGTGAGCATCTGGGATTAATGCTCACGTTGCACAGAGATTTTCTGTTCCTGTTTCAAACAGAACAGTTTGGCCATTTTGGTCAGTCCCCTAGGACTAATATAGTTTGACTTGTCTGCAATTTACAACGGTCTCTCTCTCTCTCTCTCTTTCTCTTTCTCTTTCTCCCCCATGCAGGTATCGCCATCAGGGAGTCGGCGAAGGTGGGCGACCAGGCTCAGAGGAGGATGATGAAGGGCGTGGATGACCTGGACTTCTTCATCGGAGACGAGGCGATAGACAAACCCAATTACGCTACTAAGGTGCCAAGCGGCAGGGGAGGGAGGGGGTTGAGACTGGGGGTTTTACGGCCATCTTTACCCCCACAGAAATGTAATCAGTTGGATGAGTTGTATAGGTTTACCGCTTTATGAACTAGGGCAGCTAGTTGCCATGATTAGAAGTTACTCATTCCCTTATCATCGATTTATCTTAAACTGGTATCCACAGATTAATCTTTACACTTTTGGTGTTTTAATAGTTCCGAATGTCCTACAATTTATATTCTTTTAAACTTATATACCCCTTCCTTCGCATGGAACTGGGCTACATCCTTTCTTTTTTTTCAAGCCTGAGGCATTATCATCTTAACAGCTTGATTCCTTAATCTCCGGCTGTGTAGGCGAGTTAGTGTTTAAAACCTGGCTGTATGATATAGTAATGAGATAACAGCCGGAAATGAAGTCAAGTTGAGCGCCACAGAAGCCAGGAAGCCAAAACAATGGCTGTCACACTTGTTCTTCAACGCTGCCTGTACCGTGATTGTGATCTGATCGTTATCGGTTTCTGGGCCGCACAGAGAGGTGTCTGTGTTCGCTCGTAGAGCAGTTCTAAGAGGCTGTTCTAGATCTGGGTTCTGTGATCTAGTCTTGAGAAGGGTCTTCCTGTCCCACAGTTGACACCGTTGACTGAAGTTGCTCGGGTGGTGATGCGACGGCGTGAAGCCTCAGTAGTCAGATGCGAGGACCAAGTTTCTGTTTCGTTTGTTCTTTGAATGACAGTTAGGCCTGGATGTCATCTAGCTATGAGTTCTATGGTATTTGGAGTTTGAGAGGCCTAGCTTTACGGCACGTTTCAGGAGTGACGGTCCGGTGCCCCGGTGATATGGCAGTGGGTGAGACTCCGGCTCTCTTCTGGGCAGCGGTGGGTGCGAGCGGGGCTGTGTCCAGGGCCAGTGTCCCTGTCTATACCAGTGGGTGAGACTCCAGCTCTCTTCTGGGCCAGTTTGCTGGGCAGCGGTGGGTACAAGCGTCTATACCAGTGTGGGAGACTGCAGCTCTGTTCCGGCCTGGCTCAGGGCAGGATTAGCCCACTCTGTTGTCCGGGGCTGGCAGGCCTCACCAGCTGGCTGCTGAACTGACACCCTGACTGGCATTCAGATGAGGCCCTGTGTGTGTGTGTGTGTGCGTGTGCGTGTGTGTGTGTGTGTGTGTGACTGTATGTCTTTGTGTGTGTGTCTGCGTGAGTGAGTGAGGAGGAGGAGACAGACAGGAAGAAGCTTTGTATGTTTGACAGGCAGCACTTCTCTATGAGTCCTGTGTGCGGTGAAGCCGTATGTGTTTGTGTGTATTACCCCATTCATTACAATGCACTCTTACCCATGTGACAAACACTAGAATCAGCTTGCACTGATCACATGCACCTCGCTTCTTCCCTGGTGACTTGAACCTATGACCTGGCGAGGGACTGCTAGCATTGTTCATCATTAGATGAGTTTAAGAGGGGACTGCTAGCATTGTTTATCATTAGATGAATTTAAGAGGGGACTGCTAGCATTGTTTACCATTAGATGAATTTAAGAGGGGACTGCTAGCATTGTTTATCATTAGATGAATTTAGGAGTGGACTGCTAGCATTGTTTATCATTAGATGAATTTAAGAGTGCACCATCACCATCACAGTGAATTAAAAACCACATATCTCAGAGATGTGTTGGCGGAGGCCACAGCATGATGTGATCTGTATTTTCTCTATTATGTGGGCCAGTTCCTTGTTCCCTGAATAAACCCATGTGTCTCCCTCCCTCCCTCCCTCCCGTCCACCCCCCTCCCTGCCTGCCGGTTGCAGTGGCCCATCCGCCACGGCATCGTGGAGGACTGGGATCTGATGGAGCGCTTCATGGAGCAGGTCATCTTCAAGTATCTGCGGGCGGAACCTGAGGATCACTACTTCCTGCTGGTGAGAGAACACACACAGAGGGCGCCTCTGTTTCGAAAGGGGGAAAGTTGTCAGCTTTACAGAACCCCCACTATTGGCTGCTTGTTCGGAAATAAGATTCGTAAGGAAGAATTTCAGGATAAACAGAACGCAAAGGGCAGGTTTAACATCGCACAATTGGTCGTTTGATCCGGGAATAAGCAAATCCGTTGTGAGCATTTCAGAATAAACTGAGCTACTGTAGAGGAAGTTACACATACAAATCCTGGCAGCAAATGTAAGCAAATGACTGCTGTTGGAGACTTTTTTGTCTCTGGGCCTTATTTTTGGTCAAGATTACCACTTCCTGCTTATATCAGGGAGTTTTCCTGCTGGTGTTCTCTTTTTATAAGATATATATATTATATATATATTTATATGTAGCATAAGTTTTAATAAAGTAGTTCTTCGATGTAGAGACTATTATGATGAAGCTGGCACTTTGAGCAGACTTAAAATAGCTATAATTATAGATGATGTTATCTTTTTTACCAGTGTTGATGTCTTACCACTGCAACTAATATATAAATAATAAATTAATATATAAAGATATATAAGAATAGTAATCGTCATGTAATGCTCTCCTGTAATGTTGTGTCATTTGTGTAAATATTTCTCTGCATGTGTCCCTCAGACGGAGCCTCCTCTCAACACCCCTGAGAACAGAGAGTACACGGCTGAGATCATGTTCGAGTCCTTCAACATCCCAGGCCTTTACATTGCCGTACAGGTGAGTGTTTCTGTCTCTCTGTCTACACACACACACACACACACACACACTTCACATGCTCCCTCTCTGTCTCCATCTTATTCTTGCATTTGTCCTCGCCCACTCACTCTCACTGCCTCTGTGTGTGTGCATTAGACGCTTGATAAACGTTTGACGGTGTACAAGCCTAGTGTTTCTTGAGTGGCAGACAATAGGCGGGTTTCCATTGCACAAAATAGAAGCCGGGGGAAGAAAAAAGTCGACAAAACTCAATTGTGCTGGGTTGCTCCTTAAGCAATGGTCATTTCAGTTAAACATCTGATGTTTTTTCTCCGACGTCTGATAAGTCTTGGCGATAGCCACGGTAGCGAGGAATCGAAGGCGACGAGGGCATGTGATGCACGTCATAATAACGGAAAGGCAAACCCTTTACACTTTGCAGCGGCATCGAATCGGGAATTTCTGGGAGGTTATTGTTTGCAAAATACTTTTACACAGACCCTGTGGATCCAAAACTGTCTTTATCTCTAACTAACTGTAAGAATCATTATGTCTCATCAGACGACTCGAAACCATGTTTTTGAACGTGTAGTGTCATGTGACTCACTTAAATGCGAACAATGTGTCAGTTTTTTGCGAAATATTGCGTCGTCAACTCTTATAAAAGCCCCTAATGCAATTTCTTTCTAAATTCATGCGTTTCCATTACTCTGATGTTAATTGCAATTTGAAATTGCACATTAAGAAGGTTAATGGAAACCCGCCTAGTCCTTGGCCAAGATTCTGATTGGTTTTGATTCAGGCCAAGATTCTGATTGATTTTATGTCTGTGTGTTTGCACAAGATCTGTGCATGTCTGTGTGTGTGCGCATGCGTGTGTGCCTGAGTGCAAGCTCAGGTGTGTGTGTGTGTGGGAGTATGTTTATAGATGTGCCATGGATGTGTATGTAGATGCATTTCTGTGTCTTTATTCATACCTGTGCACGAAGTAACTGTGTGTGTGTGTGGAAGGGGGGGGGGGGGTGTATAGATATGATGGTATATGGATGCATTTGTGTGTGTTTCATATTTGTGTAAAAATAAATGTGTGTGTGTGTAGGCTGTCCTGGCGTTGGCTGCCTCCTGGACCTCCAGACAGGTGGGTGAGCGGACACTGACAGGCACAGTGATTGACAGCGGGGATGGAGTCACTCATGTCATCCCAGTGGTAAGTTCCTGTTTTCACACACTCAAACACACCCTGTACACACACACACACACTCACTCAAACACACCCTGTACGTGGTCACACTGTTACAATACACAAACACACACACACACACTTAAACACACTCTAGACTTCTACAGCTATAAAACACCTACCCACGCACACATTGCACCATAACTTGGTTCCCACGCCTGCACACACACACACACACACACACACACACACACACACACACACAAACTCTCTCATAGCACACTCACTCACACTCGCACACACATCGACACTCAAACCACATGACACACAGTTCTAGCTACACACACTTCGGCAGCTACACACACTTCGGCAGCCACACACATCACTCTACTGGCTTTCTATACCAGTACTGTTGTATGCCAGGGTTAATGTGCAATACAGGAAGATAAACCCCGACAGGACAAACAGGTTTATTTTCTGATACTGACCGACGGACTATACATCATCCCGCTTATTATACGGTTACTTGCCAAACGATAAAAGAAATTGCTCCAAAATACCTCTTTTTGATGATTTTGTTGCTGTTTCGTGACTTCAAGTCACAGTGAATTTCTGTTATCTTAAGTGAACTGACTACTTGCAGAATGACATGAAAGATGTGAATTAGAAGCACAAAACCCGTTGCCAATGGCAGTGGTCATTATTTTTTTCACAGCGTCATTATAAAAAAAGATCAGACCTCCAAAAGTTGGGGTGCCCCAGCCAAATCAATGGAACCTTTTGCAAGATTCTGAGGAGCCGTATAATGATTTAGACATTTAAACACGACATGACATCATGACAGCTAATTCTGTGTGTTTTGAAGTACGGTTGTTGCACAGGTACTGATGTGTGTGTGTGTGTACACAGGCTGAGGGCTACGTGATCGGCAGTTGCATTAAGCACATTCCCATTGCCGGGCGTGACATCACCTACTTCACCCAGCAGCTGCTGAGGGAGAGGGAGGTGGGCATCCCCCCTGAGCAGTCTCTGGAGACGGCCAAAGCTGTCAAGGTAAGAACACACACACACACACACACACACACACACACACATCCCCCCTGAGCAGTCTCTGGAGACCGCTAAAGCTGTCAAGGTAAGAAAACACACACACACACACACACACACACACACACACACACACATATCCCCCCTGAGCAGTCTCTTGAGATGGCCAAAGCTGTCAAGGTAAGAACACACACATATATATATATATATATATATATATATATATACACAAACACACACACATTTGTCCTGAGCATTCAAGGTTAATACACATACACACGTAGATGTGTGGAGAAACACACACTTGAGCATTTAAGGTAAGAGCACATCCCCCAGTTCTAAGTAGTCCCAGGAGATTACAAGGTGATAGCAGCAATCTCAGCCATCCCACACACACAGAGACACACACTTGTCCCGCGCAGTCTCTGGAGGATCTTGAGCTGACAAGGTGAGGGTGCCAATCTCTCTTAGCACACACATTGCAGTCCCTTAGTCCCTGCAGTCGCCACTGCCGTCAAAGTGAAGGCCCCTTTTCCACCCATCCCAAACACACACCACACACACACACACACACACACACACACACGCACACACACACGCACAGAGCTGTCAAGAGGAGGATGTTGAATTCAACCACCCCACACACACATACACACACACACACACACACACACACACATTCACAGCATCAACAGCCCTGTCGCCATTTCACACATAAGCCACCAGATGGCAGTGTTGCCCCACGACTGCATTAGACGGCGTCCTGGCGCAGCACTGGGATTGATGAGCCACTAAGCAGTGTAGCAACACCAGCGGGAGTTGCAGTGCACTGTTAAATGGGCTGTATCTGCTTTGTCCCCCCCCCCCCCCCCCCCCCATTCCCACGCAAGTCGTCATCAATGCCATCGCTGCGGCACAACAAACCTCCCGTGATCCGTCATCATAATGTGGCGTGTCATCCAGTCAGTTAGCAGATGCCTTGATCCTAAGCAGCTCCCCATACAGTGAAAGCAGGCGTTTTATTAGTCGGGAAGCCCCATAGGAGTTCGAACCCGTGCTTGCTGTTCCTACGACCGCGCTCCACCGGTTGAGCGGCATGGAGTCTGTGTAAATTAAATTGGCTTACACAGCGGCTGTCTTTATCAATTTGGGTTTGAAATCGTGTGTTAAATGGTTGGCAGGTTTCTCGGGGAGGAGTGTTTGTGTAATCAAATGCTTGTGTAACGATGACGAACATCAGATCCGTACAAATGCTCGGCGAAAAAAAAAAATCCTCATGCGTTTTTAATGAGACGAAAGGCGCTACTTTATAGCTGTAAATTCTTCAGCTCGATGAGCTCCTCGTAGCCGGGAGCTAAGGAATCCTTAGAGAGAGATGAGAGGCTAAGAGAGACAAAGAACCTCCCCTTCATAGACTACTAGGAGTACACTCAGTCGAGTCGAGTGGCTGTTTTATGGTGTTGGACAAACGTCCTGAGTTTTAAGTTACAGCCTTTTTTTGTGCGATTTTATAAATGCTAAAATAATTGGAATTGCCTCTCCGTGTATTGCCCTCCTCCCTGGTGGTGGTTATTGATGGCGCTATTTACCACTTGCCTCCACCCAGGACCTGCATGTAGATGTAATATTTGGATTTGGGGAAATGCATATTAATGCAGAGCATAAATGCCCAGCATTACCTTGTGATTTTGTATTACAGTGATTGTAATACAAGCAATCAGGCCATTGTGGCCAACACTCAAGTAGGCGTTAATGTGTTGCTAACAATTGCACCCTTTGTCACTTACTGGGCTGTGGGTTGAATATGACATCCAGTCACGCAGCAGACTATATGTGGGCCACAAGCAGACATGTTATTGGTAGATGGTGGCTGGATGAAGTCCAGGTATTGATATCCGTTCAGAGGCGCTTATCCGTGTAAGGAGGTGATGGATCATGGGCTGTGTTTTTTGCCGTCCCTGTAGGAACGCTTCAGCTACGTGTGTCCTGATCTGGTGAAGGAGTTCAGTAAGTACGACACAGACGGCTCCAAGTGGATCAAGCAGTACACCGGCATCAACGCCATCAGCAAGAAGGAGTTCACCATCGACGTGGGCTACGAGCGCTTCCTGGGACCCGAGATCTTCTTCCACCCAGAGGTGAGCCTCCCAGCAACATGTCCTCTAATAGGCTAAGCAGTTTTACCTTGACCAATAAGATGCCTGATATGGTGATTTTTTTTTTTTTCTTCTTTCTTGTTAAACGCCTCATGGTCTGCTATATAGGTCTAGAATATGTCGGAGTGTATAGAATATGTTGGAGTGTATAGAAACGTTTTCTTTGCATCGTCCATCAGACTTGGCATCATGGCTATGGATCTAAAACATGATTTTTTTTTAGGGACAAAGCATTTCTCCTATGATATCTCAGCCTCCTATAAACCCCATTTTCTCTTCTCTCTCTCTCTCTCTCTCTCTCTCTCTCTCTCTCTCTCTCTCTCTCTCCCCCTGTCAGTTTGCCAACCCTGACTTCACTCAGCCCATCTCTGAGGTCGTGGATGAGGTCATCCAGAACTGCCCCATCGATACCAGACGACCCCTCTACAAGGTACGAGACCCTCCCCATGACACTTTCCCTCTTTACACATCGTCTTTCACGCACTTGTCGTTTGTCTGTCACACTAAGCTCAGCAGCAAAGCAACACACACACTTTAGGTGTAGACCTTGAGTGTTTAAACTATTGGGCTGTTCATCTTATGTTAGCGTTGAGGCGATAGGCGTTCAGTTGTTCAGCAATCAGAAGGTTGCTAGTTCGATGTGTATGAATGGGTAGATGTCTGAGGCAGATGTCTGAGGCATTCTTCTGTGAAAGCGCTTTGAGTGCTCTATGAGTAGAAAAGCACTGTATAAATGCAGCCAATTTACCTTTTTATAGATTGAATCATTTAGCAGACGTTTTACCCAGCACAGAGCATCTCTATGAATGTGAATGTTTGACCGTGGCAGTTTTGTTAATGTCTGGGTTACGTCTGCGTCTGACTCACTTGGTGTGTGTGTGTGTGTGTGTGTGTCTGTCTTTGTCCCTTTGCAGAACATCGTGCTCTCAGGAGGTTCCACCATGTTCCGCGACTTTGGCCGCCGTCTCCAGAGGGACCTGAAGAGAACCGTGGACGCCCGCCTGAAGATGAGCGAGGAGCTGAGCGGAGGAAAGCTGAAGGTGAGTGAGATGAGGGCGGAGGTAGAGAGTGTGTGTGTGTGTGTGTGTGTGTGGAGGAAAGCTGAAGGTGAGTGAGATGAGGGCGGAGGTAGAGAGCGGGGAAGTGTCACAAGCCCATCACTGAATCCACTCAGCCACTGATGGACAACGAATCCAGGGGAGAGTAAGGAGACATGGCAGGGGAAAGTGTGTGTGTGTGTGTGTGTGTGTGTGTGTGTGTGTGTGTGTGTGTGTGTGTGTGTGTGTGTGTGAGGGGTGTTTGTTCACTGCGCCTACTGATAAGATCAAATCTGATCATCCGACTGCATCTGAACGAGTCGCGTCTCAGCTGTGTATGTCCAGCACGTGAGTGTGAGGGGTGTTTGTTCACGGCGCCTACTAATAAGATCAGATCTGATCATCAGAGTGCATCTGAACGAGTCGTGTCTCGGCTGTTTATGTCCAGGACAGTGTGTGTGTGTGTGTGTGTGTGTGTGAGTCGCATAAACCAAGGGACTGGGAGAGAGAGTGAGACGCATAAACCAAGGGACTGGGAGAGAGAGTGAGACGCATAAACCGAGGGACTGCTAAAGCTCGGGCGGAGAAGGAGGCTGTGGGCTGACACGTGGAGAGGAGAGAGGAGGTCAACCACCTGATGCTAATTATGTAACATTGTTTGGAGTGCTCTTCAGGACACTTCAGTTCCACTGTGTCACCAGCAGAGTCATTCAGGAGGTCAAGTGTTTTATGTTGGTCTGTTGGACTAACCACTAGCAATGAGGTGGTTTTGAATTGTTTACTACAGTTGGCTAACCTTTATTTAGTTAATTGTGTTTGTTTGTGTTTGTGTGTGTGTGTTTTCAGCCCAAGCCCATTGATGTGCAAGTCATCACCCACCACATGCAGAGATACGCGGTGTGGTTTGGAGGGTCCATGCTGGCTTCCACTGTAAGTTGACCTCTGCTGACCTCTCAGGGTCCATTGAGAACCTCTCAGTACAGGCGTAACTACTTGTCTAGTATGTAGCTTTTAGTCTGAAACACAACAACGCTGTTGCTGCTCTGATGTTTTCCAGTCCTGTGGCAAAACAGTGTTATTGTGAAGCTGCACAACCTTATTACTGTGGCAGTTGTTTGGATTGTTTGTCATTTTCATAAATGATGATGGTTTTGTTTGTGTGTTGAATTTCAAGTCGGCAATAATTTCTCTTCTTTAATGAGTTTTTGTGTTCCCAAACTATGAAATATTAAGAAAGTAATAACAATGTAATTAGCTTACAATTAGCCCATAATTGCAATTTTCAAAATGAAATATCTCTAGATCTTTCTTCAGCATTTTCTGCCCGTTGTTTTTTTTCATCTCGCTCACTTACTCTACCTTTTACTTCCAACAGCCTGAGTTTTACCAAGTGTGTCACACCAAAAAGGACTATGAAGAGATTGGGCCCAGCATCTGCCGTCACAACCCTGTGTTTGGGGTCATGTCCTAGAGTTCAAAAAGCCAAACCAGTACCCCCCCAACCCCACCGGGGGCAGCGCTCTGTGCTGCAGTCCCACCTCATGCCACCTGAGGGTGCACTGCCAGCTACTGACAGCCAGCAAGGAGGCACAGACAGACCACATCCACCTGAAAAGATGACCACACACCCCTTCTCTCCAAGACAGCCAATCAGATAGCTTCGCTCGACAACCACCTCTTAGAAATATATAATTTTCACAAGACACCAGGTTGTAACGCCAAAACCATGACTTAAACTTGCATACTTCTCCCCCTGCGAAATGGGGTTAACAATTGTTGACGGTTGTGATAATGATGACGATTTATGGTAATGATATTAATGATAGTTATATATAGTCAAAAAAATAATGAACGGTGCCCAATGTGTCTTTTTTGTTGATGAATCGAGATAAGATATTGCTATAAGTGCGAGGTGTAAGTGTCATTATGTCATGGGATCATTTTTGAATGCACTTCTCGCTGTCTTACCAGGGAAGAGAAGTTCTTTTTTATATATATATGCAAAGAGGAAAAAAAAATAACATAAACGAAATGAGACAAGGCCTTGAAACACACCAATTCGTGACTCGGCTTTTCCAAAACTATACGCAGAATACGTGGCCCGACTCTCTGCTCGCGTTTTTAATATGGTCACGCTTCAAGCAGTTTACTTCTTCTTCATATAGGTATCTCTCTTGTTTTCTATCTCTCTTTCTTTTTGTTTTCTGAGATAACATCATCACGTGCACTTTCACTGTGCCGAGGATGTCTATGAGAAAGAAATTTGATATCAATTAAGAATAAAATGCTATTAAAATGACTTGTTGGACCAGTATTATATAGTCTTGGACGTCATTTGTCTGTGACCAAGTTACCAAATTTGATGGATCAAAATGCCTGTAAACATTCCAATAAAGGCATACACTCCTTTCTACATCTGCGTCTCCTCTTGTCAGTGTGTAATGTGTGTGTGTCTGTGTGTGTGAGAGAGAGGGATTTGTACGGCTTATCCCTATTGAAAGTGTGTTGGTTAAGTCAGTGCTGCTTCAGAAGTGTAGTGTGTGTGAGGGAGAGATAGATTTGTAGGGCTGTTGTAGTGTGTTGGCTGTGTTAGTGCTCTAGTATGTGTGTGTGTGTGTGTTGTAGCACTTTCGCTGTGTCTGCACTGCTGTTGTGCAGGTATTTGTCCACAAATGTGCCATTTTCCACCACTACATTGAGATGGGAAGGGCTGAGTTTGTGATGAAACTGCCAATGGCTCTCTCCTTGTGCTGCTGTTCAAGTGTTTTTCTGTGTGTGTGTGAGAGAGAGAGATTGTTTATTGATGTATAGGCTCCATCTGCGGCTGTCTATGGATTTATTATTCGCCTGGCAATAACACTGCTATTGAGTGCAGAAGCCTGAGTCTCCTCGGAAATGACTCTCCTCCTCTCTTCCTCTCCTCCTCTCCCCCTCTCCTCCTCTCCCGTCTCCCCTCTCTGCATTATGCCCCAACCAAGGTGTCTGTCTCCTCTCCGTCTGAAAGGGTTGCTGTACACTGACAGGAAATATACCTTTTTCTCAGCAGCCCTCAGTCTACAAAGGAAAAGAAAGCCCTTGTTCCCTCCTGAAGATCTAAGGGTTCTGTGTAGAGTGCTCAGTTGAAGTGACACGTATGCAGTCTTAGTGACCTCAGCAGCAACAACTGTGTTTGCAGAGAAGATAACACTGGTCTGTGTGTATTGTGTGTATTGTGTGTTTTCTAGAGGGTAACTTAGATGCGACAGGCTTGCCATGCCATTGTGTTGCTTTTCTGGTGTCACGTTCACTTTTAAAAGTAAATATTTCCTGGATCGTTTGGTAGTTTTTTTCAAACTGAATTGCAAAGGAGGCAGAAAACCTGAGCTGTAGGCAGGCAGTAAAAGGAACGGCAGCCAGGAGTGAGGACTGTCAGACATCATGGGTTTTGTCAAAGCCGTCAATTCATGTAACTAACAACAATGGTCACACTTTATTTGGATGGTCCCTTTTATAGACGATCTACAGATTCTCAGATAATAAACAAACCATAAACAACTCTACCAGTTTCTGATTAAGGTTGGGGTTAGGGGTTGGGTTTGGTAAAGGTGATGTTCAGTGAACAAACAGAAAGACTGAACTTGAATTTCAACAAACCATCTGTAAAGTCTGTAAGCGGACTATCCAAATACCACAACACACAATTACCACAAAAATTGATAGAAGTTTATTAAATATCTCAGTTGAATTCAGTGCTTTGCAAAAAAATTAGCAGGAGTCTGCAAGTCAACCTGTAGCAGCATCTATACATGTATAGAAATAGGTAGACATATACAGTATGTGTGAGGGGGGCACTTGTGTGTGTGTGAATGTCTATAAGTAAACACTGGATCTGTTGATTTATATATGTAGTTGTGTGAACTGGGTACTTTGTGAGCTATAGCCTCTTATTCTATTCCACTATTTACAAAGTGAATGTGCAGACTCACTGATCATGTCTCATCCATCAAAATTATGGTTGCCTTTGAAGACAAAGAGCTCATCTGGACAATGGTGCAGTAGCCTATGGAATAAAGAGATGGGACCTCAAGATCACCCTTTGACAGGCAAAGATGTCCTTCCAGTGTAAGATGAGGGTATCTATGGCATGACGAAGCACACTGGCATGAGAGTCAAGGGCTGAGGTACACCAGGTGCTTGAGGTACACCAGGTCCTTGAGGTACACCAGGTGCTTGAGGTACACCAGGTGCTTGAGGTACACCAGATCCTTAAGGTACACCAGATGCTTGAGGTACACCAGATCCTTAAGGTACACCAGGTGCTTGAGGTACACCAGGTCCTTAAGTGTAAACTCTGGATCTGTTGGTTATACAGTGCCTTGCATAAGTATTCACCCCCTTGGATGTTTTACCCTTTTATTGCTTTTATAAATCAATTATGGTCAATATAAGTTGGCTTTTTGAAGAAAAAAACATACACAAAAGCCCTCTTTAATGTCAAAGTGAAAACAGATTTCTACACAGTAATGTCAATTAAATAAAAATATGTAATGTAAAATAAATAACGACACCTGTGTCTGGAAGGTCCATTCACTGGTCAGTAATCAGTATTACTGGCTACCGTTACACCATGACAACAAAAGAACACTCCGAGAAACTCAGAGAAAAGGTTATTGAAAAGTATTAGTCAGGGGAAGGATACAAAAAAATGTCCAAGACACTAAACATCCCCTGGAATTCTGTTAAATCCATCATCAAGAAATGGAATGAATATGGCACATGTGTAAATCTGCCTAGAGTAGGCCGTCCTCACAAACTGAGTAACCGTGCAAGAAGGAGACTAGTGAGAGAGAGGCCACCAAGACACCTATGACTACTCTGAAGGAGTTACAAGCTTCAGCAGCTGAGATGGGAGAGACTCGGCATACAACTGTTGCCCGGGTTCTTCACCAATCAAAGCTTTATGGAAGAGAGCCACTGTTTAAAAAAAAGCTCCACTTTGGTCTCATCAGACCACAGAGCCTTCTTCCACCTGACCATGGAGCCTTCCACATGCCTTTTGGCGAACTCTAGTCGAGATTTGATGAGTTTTTTTCAACAGTGGCTCTCTTTCATAAAGCTTTGATTGGTGAAGAACCTGGGCAACAGTTGTTGTATGCAGAGTCTCTCCCATCTCAGCTGCTGAAGCTTGTAACTCCTTCAGAGTAGTCATAGGTGTCTTGGTAAGTGTAGGAAATGTCTTTAAGTATCTTCGTGACATTTACTAGTTTTAAGAGGCTTTCAGAGCTTTAAGAGGCTCATGCTCTGTTCTTATTTTGAAAGAACATAAATGACAGAGATGCCTTAAGGTCACCAGGCTCTCTTGGTATGTAGAAATGTCTGCTCATCTAGTAGAGTTTAATTTATTAATGCTGCCATCATCTTAAGTGGGTTGTGGTCCATTGTTCACTTTATGTGTAGAGGGGTGTGTAGTGTAGTTTGTGGGTGAGTGAGTGTGTGTGTGTGTGTGTGTGTGTGTGTGTGTGTGTGTGTGTGTGTGTGAGAGTGCATGTGTGTGTGTGTTTTCTTTATATGTGTGTAAATTCAAATGCAGAAGGCTGTCCTGCCATTTATTTGAGCTTTATCTAATTTCTCAGTCCTTGTTTTGAAAGGGTGACATATATCACAGGCACTATATATGTCCTTTCTGTTCAATCTGTTTTGTCAAAAAATATGACTCCTTTGCATCCAGTGGAATAGACTCCTTTGCATTCCATTCAGGATTGGCTTTGGGAGTGTGTGTGTCCATGTGTGTGTGCTTGTGCATCTTGCATATATTCATACCCCCCCCCCCCCCCCGAAACCCCCCAGTTCCCCCCCCCCCCCCCCCCCCCCAGTTAGAGACTGTTTACAGCCCTCTGGGTCTGTTAGTGGTCCATATTGCTGCTGTGTGAATTAATCTGGTCTAGCAGGCGAGGCAATCATCAAGTGAGTAGCACTTTGATTCAACTGTAACTGATTCTATTTCAATGTTATTGGAGCTGCATATCTCTCTCAGTTTAGAGTTGTGCATTTATTTGCACGCAAAACCCTCAAGCTTTGACCATGAGGATGAAAAATGTACATTTGGAGCCTTCACTGATTCTCAGCGCTCCCTTTCCCCTCACCTCCTTATCTGTATTCTCAACTGTGTTCTCTCTGGGTCATGACTTGTTCAAGATATTGAACATCGTGTGCTCTTTTCCTGGAAATATTTCAACATTTTTTATCTGCTGTTGGAACAATCTCTCTCTCTCTCTTTCTGTCTTTCTGGAGCTCATGTTTTTTCAAATCAAAATGGTCTCTCGGCAGCCTTTTATATACACCCCTACCCCCCTCTCTCCTCTCGTTCTTTCTCTCTCCCTCTCTTTCTCTCTCTCTCGCTCTTTCATACACAGCTCTCTCCACATTGCCTCCAGCCCACACACGCCTGTGATCAAAGGCAGCGCTGCCAATATTCAGGCCGACGGTAGAAAGCCATTACTCTCTTGGGCCGCACTGACAATGTCTAAACCTAACGCTGGGATGATCTGATGTGTGACCATGGAATCCCTCACTTCCTGCATTCACATCCCACAGAGAGTACTCTCCATCATTCTCCCCCATCTCTCTCTCTCTCTCTCTCCATCATTCTCCCCATCTCCCTCTCTTTCTCTCTCTGTGCATGTATCTATGGATCCTCTTTTCTTCCACATATTTCTCCTCATCTACTTTCTCTTCTTCTTCTTCTCCTTCTCCCTCTCTCTCTCTCTCCCTCCCCCCTCCCCTTGTGCTAATGGATCCTCTATTCTATCTCTTCTTTCTGTCTGTATCATTCATTTACCCTCTCAGTCCCTGTTTGTTGATCTCCATCCGCCCACTTTATCATTCTCTCTTTCCCTACACACACACATACACACACACACACACACACACAAACACACACACAAACACACACACACAGAGACACAGAGAGACACACACACACACACACACACACACACACATACACACACAAACACACACACACACACACACACACACACACACACACACACACACCAACCACACCACACAAGGTAACATACCCTCTCACATTCTTCCACACACACACACACACACTTGATCCTCTCCGGCTGCTGCAGCAGAAACTGCACAGAATAAATAAATCAGGTGAAGGCCAGTGGCTGCTATGGCTCCCAGCGGTGCACTCTCAGAGAGGACTAAATGATCCAGCGCCGCATGTAATTATGGCGATGAATGACTCGCAGCCAGAGCCACATCCATCTGAAGCCACACAGTGTTAATCTGTGGTCTGGGAAAATGTGCAGAGAGTTCTCTCTCTCCCTCTTTCTCTCTCTGTCTCTCTCCCTCTCTTTCTCTCCCTTCCTTGCTTTCTCTGTCTTTCTCTCTCTCTCTCTCGTCCTTTGTCGCTTTCTCTCCCTCCCTCCATCCCTCTCTCTCTCTATCTCTCCCCCTCTCACTTTCTCACTCGCACACACACACACACACACACACACACACACACACACACACACACACACACACACACACACACACACACACACACACACACACACACAGTGCTCACAGCTAGCTTGCAGGTATGGTGTTTCCCTACTGTCCAGCAGATAAATGAGCATCATTTGTGGGGTAAATCTGATTTCTATACTCTATTCAAGCACACCTGAGCAATGTATCAGTAGAGACTAAACAAATATGTGCATTGTTATTTATCAAATCAAATGAAGGTTGCTAATTGCTGACGTTTTTTTCCACTGTTTTGTTGAACTCCACAAAGGCGTTTAATTACCATGTTGAAAGATTTAGAATAGTGATGTTCTCCGCCTTCCTATGTCGTCTGTGTTTTTACGTATTAATCAGCCTGCACTAATCTGGACCAGTATCTGCAGTTTTGCGTCTGTTTACAAAAGGAAGAGCCAGAGAAAGAATCGCAGCATCCCCTGTGTGTTTGTGCGTAGGTATTTGCATACACATGTGTATATATATGCATGTATCCACATATGCAGTGTATGTCCACAAGTGGATAAGTTGATTTGTGTGTGCGTGTGCGTGCGTGTGTGTGTGTGCGTGTGCGTGTGCGTGTGCGTGTGTGTGTGTGTGTGTGTGTGTGTGTGTGCGCGCATCTGTGTGAGTCTGTTTACATAATTTACAGAAGCTCTGACTGCCATCATTTGTCACTCCAGACTGTTGCTTATCCACAACCAATTGACATGCCTCACACCTGTGTGTGTAGACACTCACAGTAACACAGTCACACCTCAGAAGTATCACTCCCCAACCAACCAAAGCCACTTGCTCTCAGCCTATCACAGTAGCCATTGAAGCAGAGAGATAATGTAAAATATTGTACTGCGTTCCACTTGTCATTAAAGGTTCAGTCCACGATTCTCATCCAATACACATTTTGTGAAATTCATTGAATTGCCTCTCACAGTCTTAGCTGTCCGTTCTGTGTGTGCACTAAAACAAATCTGGAGTTAATACTCAGTCCAGGCTCTGTAGATGGGAAACATACATCGTAGCTCAGACCAGGCCATAAACAATCCCAGCCAATTAACTCAGTTCTCAGGAGCACAGAATGAAGAATGAATGTAATTTGATTGGCTGTTGAGCTCAAACATCCACAACCTGTCGCCAGAATCGTGACAACCCAATCCGTTGTCCAGCGGTTGCTCCAACCGAAAGGATGCTGACAAAAGATTAATAACCTGAGTACCACACAGAGATCGTAAAACCCAGGTGTGCAATTCTCAGGGTTATTGCTTTATTTACGTTTTTTTTGCCCGCTGAAACTGCAAATGGATCGTCTGCCAACCGCAGAGCTCTGTCCTGCACAGCGCAGCTCTCTGTCACATTTGATGTCTGCTGTGACAGGTGTTTATAATGATGCCACAAGTCCCTGTCCCCTCATCTAAAACCTCTCATTTTATTCATCAGTCCCCCGAGGCACACCGGCAGAGTGGTGGTGAGTTTACACCGTCACGTCCACCAGTAGCAGCTCACCCGTTTAAAATGCGGCGTCTCTCCGCCTTTTGCGTTGAGCATATGACCCAGTCGAGCAGACTGACAGTTTTATCCATAGTCATATATAGATGTATATGTCATGTTATATGTTGATGTTATATGTCTATGGTTTTAGCCACATTAGCCGCACAGCTGATGCTAAATGCTAAATTGTGGAATTGAAAAGCGTACCTGGAGGGGTAACTGCTGATGGCTGCTAGTTCACAAAGTTTTTGTTTTCTGTCCGGGAAATCTTTTTTTGCCTTAATGCAAACATATTCAAAAGTTTCAATATGTTTTCTTAAATGCATTAATTTATTGAAGCTGTAAGTTGAACCCAAAACACTATGATCCATTATGCATAACACAACAAATGCACAATACATCAATAATTGATGCCAAATGTATTAATTATTTAAAAAAAGAGATTTATACTCCAGTGTCATTATGTGGTAAAAAACAAAACATTTTCCAATGAGAGGTTTTCTTTCCCTTCATATTAGTCTTATATGAATACGCTTATTGAATGCAACACATAGTACACGTGTATAGGATGCTGCAGGTGATTCAGCCTGTGTGAATGTGCACCCAGGAGAATGCATTGCATCGTACCGCACCCTCTAGGACAGAAGACCTTTTCAGGTGACCTATGTGTTAGTGTTCATCCTGTTTGCATCACCGCCCCCCAAAACCTCTCCCTTGTCACCTCGGACCCTTCCCAGAGGTCCCCTATAGTGTCCCTCCAGTGGGCTGTAATTACCTGCCTAGCTGTCCCCCGAGGGGGTGTGGGGGTGAGGGGGACGGGGAACAGGGAACGAGGGGGGGTCAGAGGGAGACTCCATGCATTCTGAATGGGCACCAGACGTTTGTGATTAATGACTTTTCTTTTGTGTGAGCTTTCAGCCAAGCTAAGCGAGGGTCAACTCACTCCAATAGTCTACCTGACACCCCCATTACAGAGACGGCCTTGGCTCTATCATTCACTCGTCCCCTATATCACTTTCGGTGCCTCTCACAGGCCTTTAAATGAATACAACATCGTCTGTATCTGAAGATTGCATTTGATTTTGGCCCTTTGACTATTTTCCTGTTCGGGGCGACATCTATTCACAGTTTTGTTGCGTGCGTGAAATGCTCAAGAGAACTTGCTAGATGACCGACAGGATAGTCTGCAGAATCATAAAAGGTAGTCTAAAACGGTACAACTTTAAGATTTTTAAACATTTTTGTAATGGCACAATGAAGAATAAAACATGCTGTGCCAGAAATGAGGAAATCCTCACTCTGTTTGGTTTTCTCTGTCTTCATTACTGCATATATTTTTACCATGACAACAAAATTAACTTCCTTTTTTTAATATTCTACTGTGCTGTGTTCTGAATGCAATTGTGCTTGTGTTTAATCGATAGCTGATCAGAGAGCTTGGTGTGTGTGTGTGTGTGTGTGTGTGTGTGTGTGTGTGTGTGTGTGTGTGTGTGTTGTTAGCTCAAAGTGCTACTGGGCTCATTCCTTCTCAAGGCGAAAACTTCTTTGCCAAGCTGCCGCCCACCAAGTGTGACACAACCTCCTCCTCTGTTTGAGTGTGTGTGTGTGTGTGTGTGTGTGTGTGTGTGTGTGTGTTTGCCTCTGTGTCCTCCTCCGCACGCATGTGTCTCCACTGTAATTAGAGATTGGCACGGTGATTACAAGGATCAGATATTTGTTCAGAAATGAAGTAACAACACAGCTGAAATAGGCTCCAACTGAGATGCATGTTTAAATGCCAGACGCCACCTGCTACCAAGACATCCTCTCCACTCTCCCAACCCTTCGCCCTCCCCTAGCGTTTCCATTGTTCATTCTTATAGAGGGTTATCATACACTGGATCCAACATGATTTATCAGTATACCACTGGGAACCACTAATGGGTACCCCATTATATTTTAGCTCCTTAAGACGCCAGATAATTGGTGGACATTGCCATGATGATGCAGAGAGGATGAGCAGTCTGCCTGCCCCATCATGCTAGGCCGTCGTGAAATATTAATACAGTGGAAAATCACTTATTTTTATTGTCTTCTCATTGCAGGACATTAAGGATTGAATATGAGGAAACATATTGGATGTGAACCAGACACTGAAGAGGGGCAGAGAGAGAGAGAGAGAGAGAGAGAGGGAGATCAGAATCTTACTGTTAATTGCAGCTGTGCCAAGAAGGGCAGTGGACAGAATATTGCATTGGAAATCATCTTGGACAGTGTCTGTGTTTGTCTGCTTATGTGTGTGGTTGACCGACGCCAGTGTGTTCTTACTCATTCTCTCCTCTGCATTTCCAGAGACCAGCAAACACACACACACTCACACACACCTTCAGGCTGTTCTGCATGTGTGGGTGGGCCAGTTCTCATTCTAAAACACGTTTCTGGTGTGATGATCACGTACAGCTGCCCTTATGTCGACGAGAAGAGGATCCACTCGGCATCTGGCCTCGGGTGCTCGCACGCACGCTTGCGCGCTCGCACAGACACACACACACACACACACACACACACACAAACCCACTCACGCAGGCAATCTCTCCCGCCCATGTACAGTCACGTTAATAGGCGTCTCTGCGCGTGTCTTCCCCGGAAAACGCAGACAGCCTGTGCGTGGTCTCATAGATAGGGCAGCATGTGGCTATGCAATTTGCAAAACTGACTCACGGAAACTTTTGTCCGTGGACAACATTGCGCATCATTAAATGTCCCCATGCAAAACGATCTGATAGTTTCTAAAGCAAAACACAGCTTGCTCTGCGTACCGGAGTGAATTATTATGTTTCCTAAAGATCAAGGAATCACGACACTGCTTATTACGATGCTTGATCGACACTTGCTCTTTATCTTCGGCGTACACTGTTCAGCCCCCAGGGACTATTAAACGACAACGAGAAACCGAATCAATATCTTTCTGAACACACAAAAGGCTACGTTTAACATTCCAGAAGTCACTGAGTCTCAGGCAACAGAGCGACTTAGTTTTCGTTTACGTTTAAGATCATTTGTTGAAGTTGTCAGTCACAACCGGACCGAACCGAACATTGCGGTTGTCTCTCCTTGTGACCACACGCAGAGCTCTCTCTCACACACACTCTTTCTCTCTCACACTCCCTCTCTCTCTCTCCATCTCTCTCTCTCTCGCTTTTTCTCGCCACAGAAAATGCGGTGAATGGTATGCCACAATACCGCCAGTATACAGCGCAACACGCCAAGTGTGTAGAGGCACCTGGAGGCTGTCGTGAGTGGATATTACCGAGACTCTGCGCCGATATCTGCGGTCTTTTGGGATCAGAGGGGTTCTGCTTCATTTGAAGCAGTGGGCTACTACAGGAAACCACTAATTATATCAGTTAAAAACATGAACCAAACAGCTACAGTTTCCCACCAGATTCCGTGCCAATCATCGAAGGAGATAAAGGTAAGACATTTTTAATAATTTATCGAGAGTCGCATCACCACCCGTGTCTCCCAAAACTAAACCAGATGGTTTCTTGTTTTTGGATAGCCCAGAGGCTGTGCAGTAGCTCATCTGATAGCGTGTCCAAAAGATTTTATGCAAAGCACGAAGTATAAGCGTACAAGCTCTACTGAATGAGATTTTCCCACACTTTGCATAACATTATCCTAAAGTGTGCGCAGTTTTGTTTCGACCCATTGTTTATTCATTAAGATTGTGTGATAACATTGCAGCATTTTATGACTGTGTAAAACCAAGTGTTCCTCCTATGGGGTAGGCAACAGCGCTAGCCCCCCATAAGAGGCTGCATCGAAGTGTAATGGTCAGAGAATGATAAACTGATCAATACCTGCAATCCTTGCTACAGTATCTCCGTTTTCACATGTTACACGCAGAGTACTATTCCAACGTCAGTACATCATTAGACAGCACCAGAGTGGGGAATGAATCGGACAGGATCCTGGCACAGGTCCTCTCCAGACTCATCTGGCTCTAGGATATGCAAAGCATGCAGATTTTAGTTTGCTTGACACAGAAAAGGACACCTGAGTAGAGGTAGCTCTAGGATGGCCTTCCACACTGAGGCTGTTGAGGGAGTGTATCACATCTGTGTAACCCCTGTGTAAGCCAAAGCAATGGAAGACGTCACAAGCCTAGTGTGGTCTCTCTGAAGGGTATGCAGAGTTGTGCTGCTTTCTTTTTGACACAAACAAAGGAAACACACACCACTTATATGTCTTTCTGCACTCTACCTCGAAGTGCTATACACACACACACACACACACACACACACACACACACACACACACACACACACACACACACACACACACACACACACACACACACACGTCACTCCCTCATAGCAAGGTCTTTCTGCACTCTACCTCAAAGTGCTATACCTGTCTGTTCCACTAGCACTAATCTCCCTCGATCTCTCTCTCTCTCTATCTCTCTCTCACACACACACACACACACACACACACACACACACACATACACACACACACACACACACACACACACACACACACACACACACACACACACACACACACAGCCACTGCAGTTATCTGCTGTGAGCCTGTGGAATGGATGCTCAAACAGTACCTGTAAGTCTGAATAAGGAGGGCTTTTCATTTTACATTTCTATTTTGTCTATGTGAACTGTCCAGGCAATGTTTGTCCATAATAAGAGATGGATTTGCCAAGATGGATGTCCTTCTGTGAAAGTGTAGGCCACTGGCATTGCTGTTGTTTTGATGCAGCAGATGAGCAAAAAGATTCTGCTCTCATTCAAATCAGACGGTATAACGATTATTAGCCCCATCCAGAGCTGGACTGAAGGAGTTCTCACAGAAAATATACAGCTTTTAGCCTGAGGGGGGTTTCCGGAATGTTCCAGTTACTCGGCTAGTGAAAGTTGCTGGTGCTTGAAGTGGCTTGGGAGTACTGCCCAAGCCGCTTTGGGATGATTACAGGTGTGTGTGTGTGTGTGTGTGTGTGTGTGTGTGTGTTTATGTGTGTGTGTGTGTGTGTGTGTGTGTGTGTGTGTTTATGTGTGTGTGTGTGTGTGTGTGTGTGTGTGTGTGTGTGTGTGTTCTGAACGACTGAGCGGAAGATCGTTGGGAGGATTCATGTGGCTGCTGGGAGAGTTTGAGGTTTGGGGCGGGGGGGCGCAGGGGAGTCGGTGGTGCGGGGCCCGAGCTTCCATCAGCACACTCAGCTCAAATGAGAGTCATTCCTCTCAATTAAAGAGCTAAGCTGTCACAGACACACACACACACACCCTCAATCCACCCCCCACACCCATACACACTCACACATACACGCACAGTATCTTCATAGATAAATGTGCTGTAACGCAGCATGTCTTAATGCCCCAACCCCAACCCCAACCCCCCCGCCCCCTTCTCCTCACCCCATCACCACCCATGCACCCCTCCTCCCCTCCTCCCCTGTCGGGATGGGCTGATGACTGATTGGGTGGCCATTATCTCCGCAAAGCTCCTTATCTGGAACACAGTATCTCTGGTCCTCCGAGGCCAAGGCTGGTACCCTTGTGAATTAAGTGGGAGCGCGTAGAGAAAAGATGTCCTCATTAGTTCTTACTTATTGGCCCAATGTGCGCTGAATGCATGGTTCATTTGTGTATCGCTAGCTATTCACACGGTAATGATTTTTTGTTTTTTTGTTGACTTTTTTGTTTTTACTTCTTCTCCTAAATGACCTGATAAGAGTGGTGGAGAGAGGAAATTGAACAGACAGAGGGTTCTGGCAGCAGATTTTTTTTTTCTCGGTCGGAATGGATCTCGCCAATTTTTGTATGACTGCTTCCCAGTACCTGGAACTTTCTCTCGCCACCTGCTCACACCCAGCAGGTTCCAGGAAGGGAAGACTCACACACACATCTCTCTCTCTCTCTCTCTCTCTCTCTCTCTCACACACACAGACACACACACACACACACACACACACACACACAGAGTTCCGTTCCCTGCAATAATCCTAATTTTATAAACCTCTTACATTCTCTCAAAGCAGCGCAGCTAGAATAGCACCTAAAAGTAGCCATTGCTTTATTCCCATCATCCATTGCAGCGCACCTGTTCTGTGACTGGGCGGGAGAGGGAACAGCTGGAAGGAAGAAACAGTGGCTGTGTTTTTTTTCCAATTTAAGATTAATCCTGAAGCACTTTCCCTCGTACTCAGCCCTAATCTTCCTTCTCTCTTCCCATTCCCTCCATCTTACTTCCTGAAATCACCACCCCCCCCTCCCTCCCCCAACCCCTTAAATAATCAACAATTGTAAATGCCAGAAGCCTTCACATGATTGATATGCGCTATCTATCTTGCTAACTAACACACGGTATGCACAGAAGCACAATACATAAATTCACACACACATACACACACACACACACACACACACACACACACACACACACACACACATACACACACACACACACACATGCTCAGAGGCATCCATGAATACATACAAATACTCTGTACTCATAGGTTTTCACCCTGCAGTGTGAAAATCCTCCGAACCGCCAATTTGTCACGAGCCCGCAGGAGCTCCAGCATGGACGCACTTCCCCTTCTCACCCTGAGCAGCGTGACCCCGTGTCACTTCCTCCGCACAATATCATTTCGCTCCTGCCAGTTGCAAATTCAATTGTGTTCACACTGACTTGTGAGTCACTCCAGATGAAGGGATAAATGTCAACGGCGGTGGATATTTGGCCCATGTTAATTTTCCTGATGTTTTCAGCAGCACATTTTTATTTTATTTTATGTTTTTTTTTTTTCATTTCAACTGCTCCCTTGACATAAATGCACATGAATTATCTAATTGAAGTCATCTGTCTTTGAAGAGAGGAAGACAAACAGATTGAGAAAAAAAAGATAAAAAGATAAAAAGATGAAAAAGAGGCACAGCTGGATTCCAGAGAGTGCTTTTGGCAGCAAATAGAAAAGAACAGAAGAAATGTGAAAGTGACTCGGTACTACCAAAGGTCATGATTTAAAATAATAATAATAATAATAATAATAATAATAATACATTATATAGTACCCAAAGATGCGTTTCATAGGGCATAACAAGCAAAACAAAAAACACAAAAAGAGCAAACAAAACAAAACAGAGCATTTTAATTTAAAAAAGGAAAACTAGATGATGATGATAACCCAATCAAGCTACAGTACACACACGGTTGTGTGTCATATGCACAATGTATGGTTGATTTAGAAGGTAGCTGTATGGTATGTATGGTGTTAGAAGCACCTTTTTGGTTTTAGCGTACCTTTTTTATTATTCAGAGGAAAAGCCATGACTAAATGTAATCATTTATCCTGCTCTGCTGTGCGCGGTGCATGTGATCAGGTCATTTTCTCTTCATGTAATGCATGCATAGTGCTTTCTCTTGTGACTTTTGACCTTTTACAACCCACTGAATAGGGCTGAACGATTAATTGCATTTGCGATTTAATCGCGATATGATAGAACGCGATTTTCTAACCGCAACGTTCGCGATTAAAAAACGTGCTCTAAAAAAAAAAAAAAATTCATTTTTTTTATTTTTTTTAAGATGGTACATTTTGCACACAGTGTTTAAAAAGTGCATGCCTAGTGTTTATACTTAAAATGACTTTTTTTTAAATTACTTAAATGCACAGTGGCAAAGCCACCGATTTGTTGTTCTTGTTTTTGTAATGAGCAGTTAAATAAAATTGTAATATTGAATATTTTACACTAAATGTATCTAATATTGTGTTGGTCATATTTAAATCATTCATTAGGTTTTGTTGGGAAAAAAAGAGGATAAAAAAAAATCGCATATTAAATCGCAATCGCAATATTTTGGTAAAAAATCGCAATTAGATTATTTTCCCAAATCGTTCAGCCCTACCACTGAACCATCGATAGCCCCTCATCGCTGTATGGTCATAATTAGGCAGGGTCTACATGTCTTCATGTTGGTCTATACCTATCTCTCTCTCTCTCTCTCTCTCTCTCTCTCTCTCTCTCTCTCACACGCACACACACACACAAGCACACAAGCACACAAGCACACAAGCACAAAAAAGCTGTTTGAAACATGCTCAAAGCAACCAGTGAGAAATCGATCCTTAAAGGCATGCAGAAGCCATGCAAACCCCAACAGCAGCACAGCTGATGCTGATAGAAGCATGCTAGCATGCTAACTGGAGTCCTTTAGCGATATAGTTGGTAATGTTGTGCTGTGATAGCTTTGATGACATTTTTCCTGGACCACAGAATTCTATAGCCGACCTGGTTAGCAAGAGCATCCGGTGTGTTTTTCTGTCCTTCATATGACCATATACCATCAAAACGACTAATTTGAAGATGATACCAAAATATGTTGCCTATAAAAACATATAATTGCATGGCAAAAATTGCTCCATACTGTTGCTTTAAATAACGAGTTTAGACTGTTTCTAATTACACGCTTATAAAGAATACCTGAGTATTTATCAGCAGATTGTGCCAGGTATTTGCAAGGTGATGCAACAGTTTTCATGCCATAAGTTGTACAGTGGTGGGATAAGGGACATCCTAAAAGCCAAAGCCACACGTGTTATTGATGTGAGGATGTCTGTTATTGAGGACGTCTGAAATGACTTTAGAAACATCAATAACCAACACAGAATCTAACATTTGAAATATATGTCACTTTCATTCATTGTCATTCATTTCTGCTCACGTGTATACAATGTTTAGATTTATATGTTTCTACTTATTCTACTATTTACTAACACTGTAATAAAGCATTCTTCTTCTACTTCTTCTTCTTCTTCTTCTTCTTCTTCTTCGTTTCTGTCTTCTCTGTCTTCTTCTAAACAATGCAAGTACATTTG
>NC_045167.1:23094474-23099474 GCF_900700415.2 Clupea harengus
CACTGATAAGTGTCTTTACTGGTGTAGTCTGATTCTAACACTAATAAGTGTCTTTACTGGGGTAGTCTGATGGTGGTCAGGGTCCGCACTTCTGTACTCCGATACGAATACTAGCGATGATCTGTACTGGCATGCACTGATACTTGTGAGTCTCTTAACTGGTGTTTCCTGATATGAAAAGTGATAAGGGTCTGGTCTGGTGTACTCTTGTGTACATTAATACTGATTTGGGCCTGTAATGGTGAGTATGCAGGTGTTCTGTGATGCTAATACTGGCAACCATCTATTCTGGTGTGTATTGATACCAGTGAGTGTGTGTGCTGGTGTTCTCTGATAATCACACGAGTGAGACGCTGCTCTGATGTGTTGTCACGCCAGTGAGGGTCTGTGTTGGCGTCACACCTAGGCAGGCAGGTGTGGCCTTCCTCCCCAGTCCTCAGTAGTGAAGCCAGCGTTAGGATCCCCCACCTGCCCCCGACCCTCAGCCTCAGCTGGACCTCCCCACTAATGAGCTGTCAGTCATCCGCGCTGATCCCTTTGACCTTGAAGGGTACGGCACGGCGCCCCCCTCTGTGTAATACCTGCAGACCAGACCAGACCAGACCAGCTCCAGGTGATGAAGGGCCAGACAGAGTGATTGCCGCATGATGCCGGCACACTGCTGAAAAGTGATGGCGGGTTATATTACTGAATGTCTTTTTAAGTTTAAAAATGGCCTCTAGGATGCTGTATATCTGACTCGAGGGAGTGAAGTTACGCTGGGGGTGAGCAGTGAGTAGTCAGTGAGGCAGTGGGGTAGGGACTAGGGTAGAGAGGTTTTAGACAGTGCAGTTTAAAATAGTAAATCAGGGTCCATTTTACAGTAAAGCAGAAAGAGTGTTTGGCGAACTGTAAGGGTTGTCTCACATCTGTCCTTGATCCGACACAGATCCCTACTAGAGTGTATATGTCTGTCTGTGTGTCTCTCTGTGTGTGTGTGTGTGTGTGTGTGTGTGTGTGTCTGTGTGTGCACCAGATCATTAACTACCTCCAGCTGCTGTCAGCTTCAGTCCTGTGTGAATGACACATCCTTATGAGTAGGAGGCTGTGGGCGTCATGGGGACCAGGTGCTGGTGTGGACCACATAAATTAGTGTGCTTCACCTGTGGAATTCTCGCAACCCTAAACTCATTTAGCTGTCAGGAAGTATAAGCTAGTAGCCTAGCGACTGACAAATCCACAATCCTCTTTCTGCACACCGCCTTGGTTATTGTCCGTTCTGTAAATGTATCTTACATTGCAGTGTCATTTGAAGGCTCTCATGGCCTCTCTGATACTACTCTTTCTCTTACACACACACACAATCTCTCACACACACACTTTTCACATGAACTAACCTAAACTTTGTCATGTGTACCATGATCATTGTACACCCAGTCTTACCCCGTCTTACATGCCTTCTAACACACTAACACACACATACATATCTCTCTGATAGGGCAGATGTAGACACTAAGTGCAGACGGTGTGAGGCGTGGCCTTTGGAGAGACATGGCCCACAGCTGAATGGGTTAAATGGTCGACTCTGATGCTTATCGACCGTCATCCTCAGCTGAATGGGTTAAATGGTCGACTCTGATTCTTATCGGCCGTCATCCTCCGTATTAAGGGTTAAATGGTCGACTCTGATTCTTATCGGCTGTCATCCTCAGCTGAAAGGGTTAAATGGTCGACTGATGCTTATCGGCTGTCATCAGCTGAATGGGTTAAATGGTCTACTCTGATGCTTATCGGCTGTCATCAGCTGAATGGGTTAAATGGCCGACTCTGATTCTTATCGGCTGTCATCCTCAGTATTAAGGGTTAAATGGTCGACTCTGATTCTTATCGGCTGTCATCCTCAGTATTAAGGGTTAAATGGTCGACTCTGATTCTTATCGGCTGTCATCCTCAGTATTAAGGGTTAAATGGTCGACTCTGATGCTTATCGGCTGTCATGCTGTTGTTTGTTTAGACACTGACCTATACGGGCCTACCAGCTTCTTCTTGGGTCATTTCTTGTCTCTCGAGTAAATGTCAAGTGTTGTTTCGAAGATTGAGTGGGAGTGTGTGTGTGTGTGTGTGTGTGTGTGTGTATGTATCTATGTTTCTGTGTGTCTGTGCATATGTGTGTATGTGGATTTTTGTCTATGTGTGTATGTGTGTGTGTGTGTGTGTGTGTGTGTGTGTGTGTGCTGCAGATGCATGTAAGTGTGTCTGCATGTGCATGTGCTTGCCTGGGGGTGTTCTTTGTGTGTGTCTGTGTGTGTCTGTGGGTTTCTCTGTGTTTGTGTGTGTGTGTGTGTGTGTGTGTGTGTGTGTGTGTGTGTGTGATGAATGAGAGAAAGGAGCATCACAGAGCTGCCAGTCTCCCTGGTGTGTGTGTGTGTGTGTGTGTGTGTGTGTGTGTGTGAGTGTGTGTGTGTGTGTGCGTGTGTGTGTGTGTGTGTGTGTAAGTGTGTGTGCGTGTGTGTGCGCTCGTGTGTGTGTGTGTGTGTGTCTGTGTGTGTCTGTGTGTGTCTGTGTGTCTGTGTGTCTGTGTGTGTCTCCCTGATGTGTGTATGTGCCCGGACAGAAGGATTTATTGAAGTGACTGTAACCAATTTATTGTCACACTGGAAAAAGGGGATGTGAAATACTGGTAGATTTAGACACACGTACACACTGACAATCAAACACACACACACACACACACACACACACACACACACACACACACACACACACACACACACACACACAAATGCAGGCAACCAAGTATGCAACAATATATATCTGTCTGTCCTATGAAATTACAACTTGTTATTTGTTTGTTTAGGTAGTTTTAACATAAACAACTTATTATTTAGTACTATGTAAACACATTTATTATTTAGTACTATGTAAACACTTCCTAGTATTTCCTGGTATTTCTGATGTCAAACTGAGATAATAACTGATGTGACGTCTTTTAAGCCTGCTTTTTCTGGGCTCTTCTAAGCATTCTATAAACTTGACATCAACAACTGACAGCAGGTGTAATCAGACCATTTAAAGTGTCTATGTAGGACACGCATGACACTAATGTCAGTTATGTTCGCTGCTAAAGGGCTAATAAGTGTGTCGTTTTGTGGTTCCGGTATAAAAACGCACAGACATACGTATAATAGTAGGATTTACAGCAGGAAGCCGCCAAATATATCACTGAAATTTATGGCTGTCAGTTAGCCAGTAAGCTTAATCCATAGTTTCAGACAAAAGCTCTATACAACCTCTTTCTCAAAAGCACAAAAACGAATAAATTAAAAAGGGCTCAAGCTCCTAATAGCACATTTGCACATTTGAAATATATTTGATTTAGCTAAATGCACTTTTATAACATTATTGCTCCGTCTATCTTCTACTCTCCGTGTGTATCTGTCTCAGTCTATTAAAAAAGGGATTTAATGGACTGGAACAATGAGACACTGTAGGATAATGGCAGTTAGCTGTCTTGCATAGAAAAACAGCAGCAGCAGCAGCAGCAGTTGCCTCTGCTGAGGAAAACAAGCAGCATAACTGTGACATTCATTTCCTTTCAAAGTGATCAAGATTGCATCAGTTTCCCCATTTCTTTTGCATGTGGGTGGCTGTAAAGAGGTGGTATAAAGAAGCGATGGGAATGTCATAATTAGAATAGATCGCTAAGGCAGGAATGGACTCAGATAGTAGCTGCTCTTGCCTGTCCCTCTCCAGCATTGCTCAGCATTAGATCTTAAGCTCTGATTCATACAGGCACTAATATATATATTTTTCCCCATTTATATTCTTGATGTTCTTGATGTATTTTTTTTTTTAAAGGTCTGCCCATTTTTGGTGATTGATTTATTCATTTACATTTTAAATGAATTTTGTCCTTGAAATAACGAACCTTATTTTGATGATCAGATCGCACACAAACACACACATGCACTCTCACATGTGGGATATACACAGGCGAACAGACACACAGAGGAGACTGGTGGTGGTTTGGGGGTGGGGGGCAAAAAAGCAATCATTGCCCAATTTCTAACCAGTAAACCTTGCACAATATTTGCACAATATTACACAATAACACTGTTACAAGTGGTACTCAAAATTCACTGTGTTATCCTTGATATCCCAACATAAGTGTTGTTCCAAATGTCCCTACACTCCGTCTCCTTGAGCCTGTTCGCTGCCTGGTTAAGACTCCCTGATGCAGAGGTAATGAATCCAAGGTTAGTGTACTGCACTGAAAGCTCCAAGGCTGTGCTACTAAAAACTATTGCAGGCGCTCCTGATTCCTTCTCCTGGTGGATCCGCACATTTGTCTCTTTTTTGGGGGTGGGGCTGTCCTGCCAGAGGCTAATGGCGGCCAAATTACATCCAGGTCCAGTCGTAGCCCCAGTACAGCAGGTGGCAACAGTACCATGTCATCTTACAAATGAGGGTACCAAGCCCTTGGCTCCCAATGCTGGGTAAACAGCTGGGGTTCGGCGCAAGGTTGGATAATTTGAGCTCCGTCGGTGGGTCTCCTAAGTATTTCTCCCCAGTTTCGAAAATAGGTCTGAAACTTTTTCCCACGAAAACCATTTCAGTTTTAATGAGGTCTTTGGTTGGCCGAAAGTGCCCTTAGATTCTCACACTTTCTCGTAGTGTAGTGTGAGGAGGTTTTGCTGTAGCTCGTCTGGAAGAGCAAGGTGCCAACAGCCCATAGGCCAGGGGATGGACACCCACTGAGCACTCAAGCTGATGGACGTTATGCATTCCTTTCTCTTCATTGTTAAAGTTTGTAATTTTTAAACATGTTGCGTAAGTTGCTATAGATAAAAGCATCTGCTAAATGCATTTAGAAACTAACCATAACAATAAAGTAAACCGGGTAAATAAATGAGCGTAATTGAATACATTCTTGGTGGCGGTGGTGGTGGTGGTGTGTGTGTGTGTGTGTGTGTGTGTGTGTGTGTGTGTGTGTGTGTGTGTGTGTGTGTGTGTGTGTGTGT
>NC_045167.1:23104474-23109474 GCF_900700415.2 Clupea harengus
ATGCTCTCTCTCTTCACAGATGTTACACAAAATACCTTCAAGTAAAACTATGCCAACAACTGGTCACTTGCTTATTTTAGGTTTAAATCTTAATTTAAAACGTTAGGTTCCGATCAATAATCTCGCTCCAATGAATGAATGCCCATATCAAAACGCAAACGAGTTCTCGTCATTTCATCCATCAAGCTCACACCCTGAATAGACGTATACGGACATTTGCGATTAACACTACAGGACAGTCAAACACGGCAAAACTATTATCAAACCTTCAAATCAAACACCAGATCTCTAATAACTAAATAAAACAGAAGTTCTTCACTTCAACGAGCTCATATGCTCCCGGACAACGGCCAGCTGGAACCACGAGTTTAAATCCCTTTGACGGCAATTCAAAAAACGAAACGCTATGATCAAAATTACCTATGCAACGCAACTCACCCATCCAATTTATTGCAATTATTACAGTTTACCCGGACAGCAAATCAAATCGCCCACTCTGATAAATTACTACCTTGCTATGCCACTTCTGTGCGCAAAAGCCATCGATATAATTATCAAACAAAATCCTTCCCGCAGTCAACGCTCGGTCAGTTTATAATGCGATTTTGAAATCGTCTTTCACCCTGTAAGAAATTCAACACTGGAATTATTTCCATTCCGGACCTCAGTCCCAAGTAATTTATCAAACGTTTGTTCACAGCCTACACCGTTAGGTATGCTTTTCCGAAAAGGTAATATTACTAATAATAGATACCTTAAACAATACAATTCAACAAGGAACCTCAAAATGCTTACGATTGTGGAATCGTAACACGTACACACAATTGATCTGTCTCGGAAAAACAAAATCACTGTAGGCCCAGCTTTACATTCGTATTCCTGCTAACTGGCTCTAAATTCTTACACAGCAACTTTCTGTTCTTTTTTTCAGCGAAGTAAAAAATACAAATATTCTCTCACCGTATTTGTCCTTTGAACTTCTTGAAACTGGGTGGAAACGCCAAATGAAAGATCTCGCTGTCCTCCGTCGAATTCGTCGGATGCCCACGCTTGGTTCAAGTTAGCTTGTTCAGGAATAACAGACTTGTAGAAGACGGCTTAGCGAAAGAATGTGTTTTATTCAGTCACTAGCCACGGTCAGCTCGGCGCAGCACGAGCATGCGCTAGGCACGTCTGCTCACGGCTCGGTCTCCTTGCTTCATCTTTTCCAACATTACAGAAAGTACAGACATTTTATATTGCAGAATTAACATGAGGTGTAAAGGGGAGGGCATGGGTGTGTCTGGAGGTCAGAGGGAAAACTGGGTCTATGGTCAGGTATGGCCATATAGATGCTAATGCCTTGTGGCCTTGACCATCCTGTCGTGGCTGTAGACAAAAGCCAGCTAATGTTTCTAGTTCCAAGGCACACAAAAGTCAGGAACCATGTCTGATGGCTCATCAACATAGACAAAAGGCCAGGAGCCACCTTGATGGCTCTAGCTTGTGCTATGCCAACTAGCTTTTGGGGGTTGTTGCAAGTATGTGAAATTATGTGAAGTTATGAACTTAAATTAGAAAACCACCTAAATCTAACAGCATGTTTGCGTGTTTGTGAACACGTTGTCAGACTGTTTATTGTGCATGTTTGCGTGTTTGTGAACATGTTGTCAGACTGTTTATTGTGCATGTTTGTGAACATGTTATCAGACTGTTTATTGTGCATGTTTGCATGTTTATCAGAGGCTTTGCACATTTGCTTTATTCATCTAGATATTCACACAAGATGCTTTCTGCATTCTGTGTAGACACACATCGTTGTGTGTTTTTAAATGGAGATTCCTAATAAGTTCCCTTGTAGCCGTGACCTTGCTGGACTGTTTCACATCACCAGTTGAGCCGTGGGAACGCTAATAGGAGAGTTGCTGCATCGAGTAGCGGCGTCATGAGAAGAATTTTAATGCTCTTTTATGTATGTACCAGGCGCTTGTATCCAGAGTGACTTGCAGTATGGGAATGTGTGTGTGCTTGTTGAGACTGAACCCCTTGACCTTAGTGTTGTTAGCACTGTGCTCGGCCATTTCAGTGACAGGAATATCAATTCAGAGCGGATTAAGAGGTGATTTTTGATTTACTTGTACCCGACACTTTTGTCCATCGTGACCTACCATACAGTGCAGATAATCATTTTTATTTTCAAGCCCTCCTCGAGCAGTTCAGCTACAGGAGATCTCCCCGTTAAGTTTATTCATTTGGAAGACTTTTATCCAAAAGTGACTTATGATGAAGGAGCATTGGTCAAGCTACAGTAAGTTAGGAGACCTGATCAGGAACAATCAATCTGACATCAAGTGCCCTTGAGAACAGAGAGAGAAAAGAGTTAGGGGGTGTTAGGGGAGTTAAGCCAGGGACACCCCAAACCAACATCAAAGAACTAGCAGTGACGAAGGCCACCTGTTGCGTCGCTTCATGTCGCCTGTGTCGGGCCAAAAAGTTGGACTTGACTACAGTCAGAGACCACCTAGCAAGTATGGCTTTCCATATCAAACCATAAACAAAGCAGCGTTTGCTTCCAATTTGTATGGTTTCATAATATAGCTACTTTTAATTGAGAATATGTCTGATAACAAAATTGGAAATGGAACTGTCAGCTGTTGGACCTTAATAAGAAGAAACCACAGGAACTGGGTGCAATCATGGATAGGCCTACTGCAGCGACAGGCTCAAGGGGCTTTTCCAAACCTGGGTCGAGATCTGGAGATACATTAAACCTCTGATTTTAACATATTTTGCTGAACCGCCAATCAGAGTGATCTCTCTCACCACTGACGATTCAGCAATGCTCAAAAGCACCGGCCGGGGTACGACTAGTGCCACCACCGCAAACACTAGGGCCACAGACGCTCACCGTCGGCCTGCCGGCCTGGTGTGTCATGGGCTTCAGAGGTTTTGGGGAAAGAAGGCGATCTTGGAAGAGATGAGTCGTCAAGAGATTCTAGAAAATAACGAGGAATGCCCCTTATAAACCACATGTACAGTACACCCTCTTTGAGGGGGAGAGTGGTCCTTGCATTGCCCTGAAGAGGTATATACGTAGGTGCTTGTGTAGTTGGATGCAGTTCTGTGCTCTGGGTGTGAACTCTCTTGCTCCAGCTTCTACAGCAAGATGGAGTCTGAAAAAGACCTGTGTAGAAATTCGCCTTGCATATTTTTTCTTGTATTTTTTTTTCTCAGTGCTTTTCACTTGCATACTTTCCCACTTAACTTACCACCTCCCTATCAGACATTCTTTATTGCACTCTTGGGCTCTGATGGTTTCCATGACAACTAATGTTGTTACAATCTCCAAGCGCCTGAGGTGGGAAAACATTGGCTTTGCTAAGAGATGACTAGTTGAACCAGAATTAACCGGCTAACAAGATTTTCCAACACTTGCTTGACTTGTTTTTTACTCTCTATGGTGTAATTTGCAATACAGATTGGCTAAACATAGTGCTTCATGTACGTCTTCTGCACAGGTTGCTGTGGAACTTCATATTCCATCCAACACTGTTTCCATCAGTGTAACTCAACTGTTTTCAGTGGCCACCTCCATCAACTATTCACTTTCTGGAACTTTCCTTCTGTGGGGTTCAGCCACCTGTGCGCTTAAGTCATTATTTTTCTATGCTTCTCTCTATTTTCTGCCTCCTTTTATCTACTTCTGTCCGCTGTCTAGTTCCCTTTTCATCCATTTCCTCACCTCTACTTCCTCTTGCCTCACTGCCCTCTTTGTTGGTTCCTTTGGACTTCCTCACATCTCTGTGTGCTCTGCCCTGGCTCTCTGTGTGTCTCTGCCTCAGCTTGGGTTTTGTGCCTTTCGCCTCTGCTATTTCAGGCGCTTTCAGACTGGCTCTCTCTATTTATCTTCCCCTCTGCCTCTGTCTCTATCTGTCTGCTCCTCTTGACCTACCCCAATGCCTTTACTCCAGAAGAGAGGATAGAAGAAGAAAAGATGATAAAAATGCAGAGTTCTCTCTCTCTCTCTCTCTCTTGCCTCTTTATGTGGGTGTATGGCGATTGTGTGCGACAGTGGGCAGCGCAGAGCTTGGGGAAATCAGATACCTCTGTGTTGAATAATAACCACGGCGACTCTCTGCCAGCCACGCTTCTAAAGATATGCGTGCATCGTGTGAATGTGCAATCAATTCCATGCGCATTCACAAATGCTTTTGTTCAGGGGACTTGTACACGCGTGCGCATTAATGTGTGTGATAGGCGTCAATTGATTAATTGATCGCTTTGCTCAGCTGGATAGATAACCGCAACTTTCGTGAGGTGAAATAGTGTATCCTTCTTCAGTAAGTGACGAGCTTATGATGGATGGTTGATCCGAGTTGCGCTGATCACCATCTGTCTCCAGTTCTAACAGCTCTGCACTAATTTCTTAGAGGAAAGGAGTGGGGGGGTGGGGGGGTGGGGGGGGAAGAAAAAAGTAGCCCGAATTTGGAACGGGAGTGGGGCGTGCGTTTGGACTGCGCAAACGGCCCTTGATGTATTGGTGTTGATGCATTTTTGAAGAGGCTGGAGGCTGCGCGGCTTGCGGGAAGTGCGCCGTGATGAATGGCTCCACCGCAGCGGCAGTTATCACCTCCGACAGTCCAATGAGGAATGCCCATAAAATCCGCCGGCGAAGGAGCCGCTCCTTCTCTACGGATAACGCATCAATCCGTCTAGTGTGTGTGGTAAGGGAAGGGGAGAGAGAGAGGGAGAGCTGATTTCCATTCGCGCCGCTCAGCCACCTTGCTCAACAGCGGCAGAGGGGGTTTCCACGCCGCATATGTAACACGCTCGTACAGGCAGCATTGCAAGTCTGCAGAAAAACTCATTATCGCCCCGGGCTTCGAGCCAATCAACACGCAGCACCAATTCTCTGCTAATGAAGGTGATTTTAAGCAGACTGTTGTGCTAACGAGGCCGGCATATCATTAACACCATAGTACTCTAGTGCTATGTGTCTTCAGGTCACCAAGAGGCAAAAA
>NC_045167.1:23119474-23126974 GCF_900700415.2 Clupea harengus
GGTAGGTCCTGGGTACCACAGGTAGAAATGGCAGATTCAAGTACGGAGAATAACTTACAGCTCTCTTCATCCTCAAGCGTCCTAGAACTACAGTATATGCTATGTTCTCGGAACTATGTCCTGAGGCCAGAAGTACTGTATGTTCTAGGAACTATGTTCCCAGGCCTGATCTACAGTATGTTCCCAGAACTTAATTCCAATGACCATCTGTAATTGGTGAACAATAATATGAGCATCTGAAAAAATAAAACTGTCCCTACGTTGTGTGATTCAGTGATGCCATTAAAAGGCACCCTTTTAAATCTTAATGTTGCTGATTAAGAGCATGCACACATACACACACACGCACACACACACACACGCACACACACACCCGCACACACACACACACACACACACACACACACACACACCTCACACCTCACACACACACACACACACACACACACACCGCGCACACACACACACACACACACACACACACACACACACACACACACACACACACACACATCAGCCAGACAGAGAGGCACTAAGGTCAGAGCCGGTGAAAATGGGACATATTTTAAGAATCCCTTCTGATCGTTTGTCCTCATGAGCCTGCTGAACTTCCAGCGAGTTCCGGCCAAAAGCTGCCATAATATCACATAAATCAGACGAAAGCGCAGAGACCTTTTCCCCATCTGAGAAGTTGAACTTTCAGGAGAGCGGCCAAGAATGTGTGATGTACCAGGGCCTCTTTAGAGCCAAGAACCAGTTTGAAGCACAAATTACCCCCTGTCTCGGTCTGTATCTCTGTCTCTGTTTATGTCTCTCTCTCTCTCTCTCTCTCTCTCTCTCTCTCTCTCTCTCTCTCTCTCTCTCTGGCTCTCTCTCTCTCTCTGGCTCTCTCTCTCTCTCTCTCTCTCTCTCTCTAGCTCTGTGTTTGTGTGGATGTGTTTGTGATGTCTGTCTGTGCGTGTCTGTGTGCGTCTGTGTGTGTCTGTATATATGTGCGTGTTTCTGTGGGTGGGTGTGCGTCTCTCTTTGTGTCTCATCTCGTGTGTGCTTTGTGAAACAGCTACCGCACTCCGCTCCTTACGCTCCTAACGCTCCGAGCGCTCCTAACCGCTGCCCCACTCTTTCATTTAGACATCAAAGACCGCCACAGATTGACAGTTTTCTCACTGCACTGAAAAGAACACAGGATCGCTACCTCAGAGCGTTGGCGGACGCTTTGATCCGCAAGTGTCTTATTTATCTCCACGGGTATGTTCGTGTCTATCATCACGCATCCCATTCTCAGATTGACAAACCTGAGCCGGGCGCTGACACATTCCTCTTAGAATGCGATGTTAGTGTATGGAAGTCATTTAGAATGCCATTCACCCATCTTCTTGTTGGAGGCCCAGTTATGTGAACTTTGTGTCACACTGTCATTCGCTTTCATTGACCCTTGTGTCGGGACACTATTTATCTTCATCTTCCTCTTTACCTCAGTATGAAAATGCTTTTCATGCCATACGCTCATAGCGCTATGAGTAAAACGTTTCATCAAAAGAGTATTTCCTTGCATTCTGCTAGAGAGTCAGCCTCCTTTTAAAACCTTTTCACTCTCTTATGTGTGTGCTACTGTATTTAACTACCCTTTATGTGTGTGTTACTGTGTCTAACTGCCCCTTTATGTGTGTGTTACTGTGTTTAACTGCCCCTTTATGTGTGTGTTACTGTGTTAAACTGCCCCTTTATGTGTGTGTGACTGTGTTTAACTACCCTTTATGTGTGTGTTACTGTGCATAACTGCCCCTTTCTGTGTGTGTGACTGTGTTAAACTGCCCCTTAAGTTTTGTGTTTGTCAGGTGTGTGTTACTGTGTTTAACTGCCCCTTTATGTGTGTGTTACTGTGTTAAACTGCCCCTTTAGTTTTGTGTTTGTCAGGTGGGGTGTGTGTGGGCTCATAATGTGGTTAATAGGTTCATACGGGTCACGGTCTCTGTTACTCAATCACTGGAGTTGTTTGTGGACTCTGTGCAAATGCTCTGGAAGCCATATCCTGCTTGGAGGGTAGGAGAATGAAATACCCAGGAGTCATGAGCTGTGCATTAATAAAAACCGAAGGCTCACGTACACATATGCACACACATCGACACACACACATGATTAAACACACACATGCAGATATACACACACACACACACACACACACACACACACACACACACACATGAAGGCAGGCACACACACACAGGATAAAACACACAAATGACACACTTATACACACTCACGGACACATATATAAATGTATAGACGCATGGAAGCATATGCACACATACTTCCACACCATGACAAACAGAGAGAAGCCAAAGAAAGCAGAAGATCTCTCTATCTGACAAACGGCTAAACAAACCAACCAAAGCAACCACAAACAATCCAGTTCTGCCCTTGCTGTGGTGGTAAATAAAACACCGTTGAGACTGACCTGAAATGACTTAAACTTCTGTCTTCATGAATAGTGTTACATTTGATTCAAATTATGCAGCAGCATGTCTCCTTTTTCATGTCCAAATCCAAGATAACCCTGACAGCTGCTGAATATCGCTAATGTGGCCCTGATCTGGCCCTGATCTGGCCCTGATCTGGCCCTGATTTGGCTCTGATCTTGCGCTGATTTGGCCCTGATCTGGCCCTGATCTGTCTGTGATCTGGCACAAATCATCAGGATCTGTTCCACATCAGAGTCCTAAGATCTGCTTCAGAGTCCATCTGGGAAAATGTTCTCACATGAACAGAATTGTGTCTGCCTTTAGCATTAGGCCATTAGCATGCTAGCCCTGTGCTCGGCTCTGCTCTGCTCTGCACCTCTCAACTGGCTGACCTGCAAGTCCCTCTAAGTAGGCCATTTGGTGACTCAGTTACACGTTTACATTCCCAGCCTTTCTCCAGGGAGGGGCTGGTGGTTATAAATACTGGGACTCTCATTCAACCATGGCCTCCACACACACACACACACACACACACACATACTGGCACACAACAACACTTGCACACACACACTGACACAAACCAACACTGACACACACACACTCATACACCAACCTCAAGAGAGCCAGCCTATCCATCTCTGGCCCCTGCGGGCGTGAGCCTGAGCGCGAGCGTGATTCAAACTGGAGGCTGCTTATGCAGGCCCACATTTGAGAGGTGATGCATCCTCCTGGACTCAGCCTGATAGAGACTGCAGTACTCTCCACACACACACACACACACACACACACACACACACACACACACACACACACACACACACACACACACACACACACACACACACACACACACACACACACAGACTCAGCCTGATAGAGACTGCAGTACTCTCCACACACACACACACACACACACACACACACACACACACACACACACACACACAGACTCAGCCTGATAGAGACTGCAGTACTCTCCACACACACACACACACACACACACACACACACACACACACACACAGACTCAGCCTGATAGAGACTGCAGTTCTCTCACGCTGCTAAATCATTCCCTTGGTCTTTATTTACGAGGGGCCACCTGACAGTCTCTCGTACTGTGTGAAGATTTACAGCTCATGGTGTGAGTGAAAGAATGACATGTAAATGAGTCTCACCGTATGTGTGATGTATGCCGGGGGGCGTGTGTGTGTGTGTGTGTGTGTGTGTGTGTGTGTGTGTGTGTGTGTGTGTGTGTGTGTGTGTGTGTGTTGTGTGTGTGTGTTTGTGTGTGTGTGTGTGTGTGTGTTGATGTGTGTGTGTGTGTGTGTTGATGTGTGTGTGTGTGTGTGTGTGTGTGTGTGTGTGTGTGTGTGTGTGTATGTGTGTGTATATGTGTGTGTGTGTGTGTGTGTGTGTGTGTGTGTGTGTGTGTTGATGTGTGTGTGTGTTGATGTGTGTGTGTGATGTATGGGAAGGGGCTGTAAAAAAACACAAATTATTATCATTCCATATGTTGGTGCATGTCTCTTGCCATTGAGTCATCCTGTAACTGGGTGGAGTTAATGTTCATTAATTATGATGAATGAATTGTTGGTCCAACAAGCCATTTGTTTGCAGGAACAAGTTGATTCTGTTTTTTCATGGCAAAATACATTTTCAGAAATCTTTTAAACTCATGTTCTGATGTCATGAAACATGGGATAGATCTCCAGATCTGGAAAAAAAAACGGTATATTGTGTTGCTGATGATACAAGTCATGACATTACCGCGCAATATTTCATAATGTCGTGATATATCTGGATTTAAAATAAGGCAATGTCTCCCACATATTGTTAGTCAGTATAATGAATTCAGTATTACTGTGGGGCTTCCCTTCTTGTCACTGGGCACCCTGTTGAGCAGAGCACCGAGATTATAGCTGGTGAGCAAAGAAGCGTTGTGTTTGTGCCCTTCAAAACTCTGTGTTTTAAGCTGCTATGATTGCCATGTCACTCATCAATGTGCTATTCATTGTCATTATGGGATGTTCAACACAGGAGAGTGCACTACCAGAGAGCTCTCATTGTTTTATTGAAGTTTTGCACACTGCCACATTCAGAGGTGATATCAACCATAGGTCCCCTATTTAAGGTCTATACCAGGGGTTTTCAACCAGGGGTCAGTGGCCCCCTGGTTGTCCGCGACGGCATTGCAGGGGGTCCGCGACATGAGCCTATGTTGATCAGTTCACCATTGACTTTTTTTATTTTTATAAATATACCTGGGCCCGTCGACATATTTATGTCTGAATAGCCAAGTCGCATTACTGATGTAGACCCATATTCAGCAAAGAAATTACACTGACAAGTATTATAGGCAGAATATGTGTGCGGGGGGAGGGGGCGTGGCGGCGGTTACAAACATGAAAAAGAAGGGTACGGGACTGTAAAATGTTTTGGGAATCACTGGCACATCAGTGGGCCCGGATTACTTTCTGGTCAGAATGGTGGTCCCTGGGACAAAACCAGTTGAAAACCCCTGGTCTTTACAATAGTTTTCGATGATAATTTCATGTCAAATTTGTGTGATATTGCACTCAAATGTAGGTTTTCATATGTCAAATGTTTTTGCCTGACACAGTTGCTGATGCGCACGCGCATGTGAGACCATGGCAACCCAGGCTGAAAGCACAGAGCTCCCCTAGAAATCCCAGTTTAACCCCTGCACACATCCAGCATGTTTAACCCCTGCACACATCCCCTTTAACCCCTGCACACATCCAGCATGTTTAACCCCTGCACACATCCCCTTTAACCACTGCACACATCCCCTTTAACCCCTACACACATCCCCTTTAACCCCTGCACACATCCAGCATGTTTAACCCCTACACACATCCCTTTTAACCCCTGCACACATCCAGCATGTTTAACCCCTGCACACATCCAGCATGTTTAACCCCTGCACACATCCAGCATGTTTAACCCCTGCACACATCCAGCATGTTTAACCCCTGCACACATCCAGCATGTTTAACCCTTGCACACATCCAGCATGTTTAACCCCTACACACATCCCCTTTAACCCCTGCACACATCCAGCATGTTTAACCCCTGCACACATCCAGCATGTTTAACCCCTGCACACATCCAGCATGTTTAACCCCTGCACACATCCAGCATGTTTAACCCCTGCACACATCCAGCATGTTTCAGACAAATGGCAAGAGAGAAGAGAGAGAGGGGAGTGCTGCTATGTGATATGGACTTGTTTAGAGAGAGAAAGAGAGAGAGAGAGGGAGGGAGGGAAAGAGAGGGGGGAGGAGAATGGAACACATAATAGACAGAGAGAAAGACAGATAGAGAGAGAGAGAGAGAGAGAGAGAGAGAGAGAGAGACATTATGTTTACATTTTGTTGTATTGCATATCCATTGCATTGCTTTGACAATACTATTACACAGTCATGTCCATAAAGCTGGTTTGAATTTGATTTTGAATTAGAGAGAGAGAGAGATGGAGTGAAAGAGAGAGAGATGGAGTAAGAGAGAGAGAGATTGAGTGAGAGAGAAAGAGAGATATGGAGTGAGAGAGAGAGAGAGATGGAGTAAGAGAGAGAGATGGAGTGAGATGAGAGAGAGAGAGAGATATGGAGTAAGAGAGAGAGATGGAGTGAGATGGAGTGAGAGAGAAAGATAGAGAGAGAGAGATGGAGTGAGAGAGACAGAGAGAGAGATGGAGTGAGATGGAGAGAGACAGAGAGAGAGAGAGAGATGGAGTAAGAGAGAGAGATGGAGTGAGATGGAGAGAGACAGAGAGAGAGAGAGATGGAGTAAGAGAGAGAGATGGAGTGAGATGGAGTGAGAGAGACAGAGAGAAGAGATGGAGTGAGAGGAGAGAGACAGAGGAGAGAGAGAGAGAGAGATTTGGAAGTACAGAAGAGAGAGACTGGAGTGAAGGATGGAGAGAGACCAGAGAGAAGAGAGGGGAGAGATGGAGTAAAGAGGAGTAGATGGAGTAAGAGAGAGATGGAGTGAGATGGAGTGAGAGAGACAGAGAGAGAGAGATGGAGTGAGAGAGAAAGAGAGACAGAGAGAGAGAGATGGAGTGAGATGTGACTGATGCCCTGACAGCTGCACTGAGGTAGGAAGAGGCAGACAGAAGAGAAGAGAGATGGGTTGATGATGGAGTGAGAGAGACCAGAGAGAGAGATGGAGTGAGGTGGAGTGAGAGAGAGAGATGGAGAAGAGATGGAGTGAGAGAGAAAGAGAGAGAGAGAGAGAGAGAGTGGAGAGAGATGGAGTGAGCATGTGCTGTGCCACTGGACAGCTTCACTGAGGTAGAAGAGGCAGAGGAAGAGAGAGAGAGGATGATGAATGGAGTGAGTGAGATGGAGTGAGAGAGAGAGAGAGAGAGAGAGAGAGAGATGGAGTGAGATGTGACTGATGCCCTGACAGCTGCACTGAGGTAGGAAGAGGCAGAGAGAGAGAGAGATGGAGTGAGATGTGACTGATGCCCTGACAGCTGCACTGAGGTAGGAAGAGGCAGAGAGAGAGAGAGAGATGGAGTGAGATGTGACTGATGCCCTGACAGCTGCACTGAGGTAGGAAGAGGCAGAGAGAGAGAGAGAGATGGAGTGAGATGTGACTGATGCCCTGACAGCTGCACTGAGGTAGGAAGAGGCAGAGAGAGAGAGAGAGATGGAGTGAGATGTGACTGATGCCCTGACAGCTGCACTGAGGTAGGAAGAGGCAGAGAGATGCCGTTCCAACTCCTTTCATGTGATGTGTGTGCATGCTGAGAACATTTTTGTTTTATTTTATCATTATTTTATTCTTCACTTCCCCCTTTTCTTTCTGTGTATACAGTGTGCTTTGGCAATACTGTAGAACGTCATGGTCATGCCAGTACAGCTTCTTTTGAATTTGAATTGACAGATACAAAGTGAGAAGAGAGAAGGTAGAGACTGAGAGGAGAGAGAGAGCGAAGGACGAAAGACAATAAAGAGACAGGAAGAGGGATATAAAGTGATAAAAGAGAGAGAGGAGGAGAGATACAAAG
>NC_045167.1:23131974-23159474 GCF_900700415.2 Clupea harengus
TATTACCTCTCCATAACATGGATAGTCTGTGGAGATGTATAAAACTCTCAAGTCTAACCAGATATTTCAGACTTGTCTGGTTCAGCCTCCCCTGTGTCTCTTATTTCTTTCTCCTAATTTGTCAGCGCGGTCACCCCCACAGACTTCTAGGTAATGTAGTAAATTCAGATACAGGGAAATTCACTTAAAAACTAAATTTCAAATGATGTCTCCCTGTGCTCAAAGCATAAATCGGAATGTCTCACCTGTACAGGGCAAAATAACTTTATTTGATTTATTTATTTTTTTGCTCAGTTTAGTTTCATTCTCTGTGTCCTGTGGAAAACAATTGTCCATGGCCCGTCAATTTAGAAATTGCTAACCTTATCAAATACTTGTGCTGTAACAATCCTTGACACACAGTTACGCTACCAATTTAAGGTTTCACTTTCACTTTGAAGAGTTATGCCTGAAACCGTCTGAGGGCCTCTTTTGTTATTCAGGTTAGAGGAGAAAAGGGAAAAAACTGGTAAAACTGTCTGTTTCTGAAGGTTACAAAAATGTGTTTCTGCCATTCACATCAACTAAATATAAAAAAAATGGAGTCTTAAATATTGAGGAAAAAAGATGGACAGGACACCGAGGGCTTGGCTTTCATCTGCACAATTGCATGAAGCGTGCTCATCATTAGCATTGTATTGCTGAACCTGCGACTGATCTGATTTACAACAGCTATGACAGCCTTCGACAAAATGTTCCTGAGAAAGAAATGCGGAGCTTCATACAGCAATGCTGTGCTTGTAATACGATTATGGTTTTTCTAGTTTATATAACTTTTCATTTATTCGGTGAAGTTCTTTTGAAAGTGTTTAATACCACCAAAATGTCTTAATAACATTGCTCACAACACGACAGCCGAAAGCTGGGAAAGGCCCCAAAGTATTACGTAACAGCGGCCAGTTGACTCAGTCAATGGTGACTGAGCCAAGCATTTAATACAGTATCAGCATCTGACCATTCATAAATTCAAGCAACACTTTACAACAATTACCACTTCCTGAGGTATATTTTTATAGGCAACTATTTTTGTTACCATCTTTGAATGAATTGTGATGGTAGCCTATATGGTCATGTGAAGGACAGATAAACACACCTGTTGTTCCCACTAATCTTGCAGGCTATGCACTATGCAGTTCTGTGGTCTGGAAAGAAAAGCCTATATCGTTAGAAAGACACAAGTTAGCATGTTAGTAAGCTTGTATTGGTATCAGCTGGGCCGTTGGTGGTGTTTGCGAGGTTTCTGCGTGTTTTTTAGGTAGTTAGCTTGCTAGACTTACACCAAAACTCCATAATGTTGCTTGAAGCTACCAGATTTGATGGGAAAGATTGCAATCAAGACAGATAAAGAACTGCAGGTCGCAGAATGGATCGGGTTTGTGTAAGGAGATTATTTTTTTCACTACGTGCTGCAGGATTGAGAGAGCATGCAAAATCAATCCCCTAAACAAGTGCTTGTTTCTTTCCATTCTGAAATCAAATATCTTGGTTTGTACGGCTTTTTGTAGCGATCAAGGGATTTCATTTTTGTTATTGCCTTTTACGACATCGGAGATGTGGAAATCAAACCCAAGCTTAATTCTCTCTCTGCAGGTGAGATTTTAAGATTTGTAGGGACCGGCTGTGGTTAGTTTAATTTTAGCTGGGGTTGTGTGTGTGTGTGTGTGTGTGTGTGTGTGTGTGTGTGTGTGTGTGTGTGTGTGTGGGTGAGTGTGTGTGTTTTCTTATTTTATCAACAGAAAATACATGCTCACCGAATGTGAGTGTAGGTAGGAATGGATAAGGCCAGATACTGAATCTGTAATTAGCTAACGGGCCGGCAGAGACAGTCCTCATCCAGCTGGCCGCTGACAGTGGCATTAATCACCAACTACCAACACTCACCTCCCCTCTTTTCAGAATGCACTGCTAGCCTGTGCATTACCATGGAACAAGTGACTTGAAACACCCCACAGGGATACACTGCAAGTTAGTCAAGGTTATAGCAGTTTATTGTGTGGGAGATGTTCAGCTGCAGAATGTGTAGACAAGCATACTTTTGATATAAAAAAAACCATTGAACATCCTTGAAGTCATGCCATTCCATTCCAAAACATTAGTTTTAATAACAAATGCGCAGAGTGGCAGACCTGCAAGGAATTTGAACTAATTTCCGTACCAACCTCAGGATCGAAGGACACCATTGCTCCATGCTTGTGTTTGGGTTGGGCAAAGGAATATATTAGGCCTCTGTGTGTTATGATTCAGTAGGATTCTGAGCAGGTCTTGTGGGCATGATCACAAACTGAGCCACGTACATACAGCTCAGCTCCACTTCTCTGTATAATAACTGAAGTATTGCCCATGAGCTGTTCAAGGAATAGGAGAAGTGCACCCTTTGGCAGTCCTGTGTAGGGTCTTCACAAGATGACACTGCTGGTCTCTAGTGACTCTCTGAGCATCTCCATTTCCTAGTGCAGCCTTGATGTCGTGGCCAGCACAGTAAACAACCTCGAATAGAAAATAAATACTCATCTCATTTAAGGCGATTTGCCTGCAGATTAGGCTACTGTTCAAGCCAATTTTCGCTGTGTTACGGTTAATTGTGCTCTAATGGTTGCAGTCGGCTAATAGCTTATTGGGTGCGTTCCCATCGATGTAAATCTTGCCCCCGTGAATGCCTTTGCAGAGATGAACGGGAAGTGAGCGCAATAGATTCTAAAAAGCTCACTGGGATGCCTGATGCATCTGTGAACACTGCAGCCGTTTCAGCACCAGGGACAGCGAACGTCTCTCAACCGTGACTTTCTTTTTCCAAAAAAGTGTCTTTTTTTATCTCTCTCTCAATCGGCCGTCATTCCAATTAGCGTCACGAACTAAATATGGTAACATCTGTGCGTGCCCCTGAATCTTTAAGCACTGGCTGTGAGTTGTGAACACGTAGCGTTCATCCTCCCGCCCCCCTCCCCGTTTTGTCGTGCATTATTCAATGCGGGAGCGGGGGTAATATCCAGTGGTCGGATTGGCTTGTTGGCATCCACTGAGCCGTGGGGAGACGGGGTTAGAAAACTGGTCCTTTTCATTGCTTTCGCAGTCAAAAAAAAAATCTGTCGGTGAAAAGACCTGAATACAAAAAAGAAACTGAGAATTGTAGTCAAGTGTCTAAATTTTGTGTGCTCTAGATTACGCGCTTTTTTTCCGGAATGTTGATCGGCACAACCTCTAGGTAACCCGAGGATTTCTTGGAATCGAAACATCTGTCTGATTTGGGTTTTATTTCGTGGGACTGGCAGTCAGGCTGGCAGACGGGCGCGCATCACGCGTGTAGTTCAGCCGTATGATCAATTCCCTTTCAAGTAGCTCGCGAATGCATCATCCCGGGATCTGAACGGGCCGTCAGAAGAAGACAGAGCTTTTGCGAAATTACACCATGACAGCTACCAAGGAGCAACCGCAGAAACGATCCAGCCAGACCCAGGAGGAGGTAACGAAGTCTAGAATATTTACTATCATATTCTGATTTAATTTTGGCTGTCCTTGGATCTCTCACTATCTTTATGCTAACAGCTCCGTTGCCTGTTTTAGTAGCCTTATGATAGCATACCGAGTGTGTCAGACCCCTTCGGTCATACTGTATGCCAAAACATATTTCGCCAAGGTGGAAGATTTTGCATTGCATGATTGAATTATACATTTGCGTTTTAACCGTACTGACAAAAATAAAATGTAGAGATGTCTTCAGCTCTGTTTTGTTCTGCTGCTTCTGTTAATGCGAAGGAAATATTTCTGCCATTAATAATTGATTTATATCGAATGTCTATCTCTGTGAGTCAGACCGTGTTTGTGCTAGATATGCCGTGGCCCAGAGGCTGGTTCTGTGGGGTTATCATTGTTTCTCCTTGAGAGCAGGCTTCATTGGGCATCTGCCGCACGTCACAACTCCCAACCTACTGTTGATTTAAGTGCTGACCTACGCCTACTATGTGAGGAGAGCTTGCTAACACCTTCCCTCCGTGTCCAAACGGCACACCATACTTTGTGGTTACACACACAGTTTTGACGCGTTGGTTTCAGAGTGAACAGGTACTTTATAGAAATACAAGTTGTTGAATTATTGATGAACGAGCTGACGGATGGATACATAAAATGGTGTAACATTAGGCACTGGGACGAAGTGATGCATCGACTGACCGGGTGCAGAATGAAGACACCGAGGGCCCTTGGGCTACACCTATTCAAAGGGCAACCTAAAAATTATCACGCAATATTTTCAGGCCGCAACCACAATTACTTTCTACGTCCTGAGTGACTATCCCAATCTTAACACAACACAACACAACAAATGCTCACTGGCATAGCAGCAATTCATCAATGACAACTGTGCTACACTCATTTTGAGCAAATTGGTGATGCTAATCGGTATATCAAAAACGTAACACTCAATAATCCTATTAATCTGAGTTGAGTGCACTGCAAGATTAAGAAACCTGTGTTCAGGTGTGTTCATAAATCAGTAATTGTCTGAACAATTATCAAAATCAAGGCTAATGCAAAGAAAACCGCGGTCATCACACAATGGACACCTCCAAAGCTCTCCAAAGAAAACACAACACAGTACGTGTGGTATAGTAATCTAGGCTATTCCATGACAACTCGGTTACAATAATTGTTCATAACCAGATGGGAGGAAAAAGTGAAATCAGTCTATTCGGCCTCTTGTCAATTTATAACTACAATCATAGTTAAGAGTACTTGATTAAACAGGGACTGGTCGTCTAAAGCAATGCGCTCAGAGAAAGCCTCGGTGATCTTCAGAGCTGTCGTCAGGCCTCGTGTTCTTCCTCTGACTGCTTGCAGGGTTGGTTGATGTGCATTGTTGCTGCTGGCTTTCGTTAAGTCTGCATACTTGTAACGATAGCGCTTTTCAGATGTTCAAATGGCTGGTTGTAAAACGATCTGACTTTGTGCCTCCTCTAAAAAAACTCGCACAGCAACCTGATTTCCTGTTTGTTAACAACGAAATATTCCCAGACTGCCGACATCTGTCATGCGTTTCTTTCCTTTCAGATTGACGGAAGACTGCCGACAATGTTTTAGTTTTATTTGTCGGAGAGAACACATTGGATAGTCTAACAGTGGACAGAGGGTACCTACTTTTTCAGCCAGTTGATTTGTAGTCTGAGAGAATGATCTATTCATGCAGTTTGGTTGCTGCCTGACATGGCATGAATCAGATTTGGTTTTATTTGTACTCATATCATGGTAGGCTATCAGTTACTTTTCCTGACACCAAGTAGGCTACGAGCACAGAGACGTGGTGTTGGCCAAATAACATACCAGTAGCCTACTTGGCCCACCCACACATCAACATGGAATGGGCTTCAGATTGACACAGAACCGATGTAGGCCTGCTCCCTCTCTCAACCAGGACCCCGTTAGCCCCGCTGTTAATCCTGCCCTGTGTCTGAAAGATTGTTAGATCACTTTGTTTCTGCCTGTCGGTTGTGAGTGATCTCCACGTGCTCTAGAATGGTTGTGAGTGATCTTCATGTGTTCTAGAATGGTTGTGAGTGATCTCCATGTGCTTTGGGTGGTTGTGAGTGATCTATATGTGCTCTAGAATGGTTGTGAGTGATCTATATGTGCTCTTGATGGGTGTGAGTGATCTTCATGTGTTCTAGAATGGTTGTGAGTGATCTCCATGTGCTCTAGTCTGGGTGGTTGTGAGTGATCTCCATGTGTTCTAGAATGGTTGTGAGTGATCTCCATGTGCTCTAGTCTGGGTGGTTGTGAGTGATCTCCATGTGTTCTAGAATGGTTGTGAGTGATCTCCATGTGCTCTAGTCTGGGTGGTTGTGAGTGATCTCTATGTGCTCTGGGTGGTTGCTTGTGGCTGGTGATTCTTGCAGACATGTTGATCTTTCCTATTGGATAGATAGATGGATACTTGATTTATCCCGAGGGAAATTAAGGAAGGGATCAGTCTAAACACACAAACCTAATGGCCAGCGTGCACTACTCTCAATTGAACCCGAGTCACATTAGCCTCTAAAGCTCCACGCAGCTTGACCGCTAGTTCCTAAGTTACACCCCCACCAAATGGCTCTGCGCACAGACCGTGCATGTTTGCAGGCAGGCAGACACATGCCTGTTAGTAGGCGTAATGTATGTGTATTAGTTTGGATGAAACCATTTGGTAGGTGGCCAAGTGGTTGCGCCAGGTCCCTGGCAAACAAGCACTTGTTTGTGGTGGCATCAGTGCAAACATCTGTGTTTACTCTTAAATAAATTAAATACATTCTAGTTAATCTAGTACTTCTAGTTGATTTTGAGGGTAGAGGCTGACTTCCCTGCAATATGAATATAAGCTGCCAGTATATGACAACTGTCTCAGTTTAGTTCTTTCCCATATACTGTAAATATGTGAAAGACTGGGATCCAGTTCTTGGAAATATTTGTTTCTTTCCACTGTTTTATGTGAAATGTTTAAATATCCTAACCCTCAGTCCAACTCAGTCAGGCTCTGTTGGAATGTTGGGGGTTCAAATAATTCATGACCCATCACTGTGTCCTTCAGATGACCTGGTGTGAGACAGAATACACCCAGCACTGTGTCCTTCACGTGTTCCCCCAGATGACCTGATGTGAGACAGAATACACACAGCACTGTGTCTTTCACGTGTCCTTCAGATTACCTGATGTGAGACAGAATACACACAGGATGTTACATCAGTAGCCCCCACTGAGGACACTACTCACTGCATACTGACACACACACACACACTCTCTCTGTCACCCTCCCACACACTCACACATACTAACACACTGAAAGGCAGACACACATGCATACATATACAAACACACACACACACAGAGAGAGAGAGACAGACAGAGAGAGAGAGAGAGAGAGAGTCGGGGGGCCCTTACAGCTTGGTCACAATGGTAGAGTAATGGTAGCAATAACACTTCATCTGTCCCTCTGTAGTTGAATACGCCACCCCTAGGAAGACACTTTAGCAAAGCCTCCCTGTCTCAGCACCAACACCTACTGTTGGACAAGCCTATCGCACTCTGCACAAAGTCAGTCTCTTCCACACTGATTGGTTTGGTCCTCATGTCAATCACCTGGCCACATGGAGGAGCGCGCGGTCCAGTAAATCAATAATGCAATTGAATGACTGTCCGCCATTGCTGGTGTTATGAATAGAGTGAGTGCTGTGGTACACCTTTGAATGTGTTTCTTCTTCGTTGCTATAAAAGCTCTGTATCTTAACACACACACCCTCTCCAGCAATGGTGCCATCTATTCACACTTCTTCACACACACACACACACACACACACACACACACACACACACACACACACACACACACACACACACACACACACACACACACACACACACACACACACAGACATTGGTGGTCAGCCTAAGTACCCCCCCCCCCACCCCTTTACCAAAGGAGACAAGCCCATTGACTGTACAAACCCCACATTGATATGTAGTAGAGGCGTTTAAAAGCAACCACGATGACAGAGATGTTTTATATTTTAATCGATACATTTCATCTCCAGGTATTGAACCAGTGACCTTGCCAGTGGTAGCACTCTTGCCAATGAGGCTACAGGAGAAACACCATACAGCCAGTCAGCGACAAAACCGCTTCCTTTCTAAAGCAGTTGTAAATAAGGATTGATTGGTGTCTTTTGTCAAGCAGTCTGCATCACACTGTCAATGTGTAACCTGTGCGATCACCTCTCGTAGGGTGGTAAGCGTGCTCCAGTGTGCGAGGGATATGATGAATACAATAAATGAAATTAGAAATGGAGATGATATAACAGCAGGTCAACAAGCACTAAGCGCAGGGGGTGCTACAATCACAGCATCTGTCTCACGCTGTCAGCACGTCAACCTCTGCGTCGTTTCACAGGAGCACTTACAATAATGTTCCTGTCAGCCGAGCTGAAAACGACTCGTAAAATGCTCGGGAATTCTCACGAGTGCTATTTGATTCAGCGTTCGTAGCCTGTGGTTGCTGTTTTTTGAAAGCTGTCAGTCGCTCCAGATTTATCCAGAGACGTGGCATTTACTTCATGACGGCCCCAGAGGGAGTGAAGGGGGGAGGGAGGGAGGGAGGGAGGGTGATGATGATGATGCCATTAGACAGGAAGTGACCTCACATCCTTGGTAGGATTTTAGTGTGAGGTTGCTCCGACTTTGCTCAGATGTTATCTAATGTCCATGTACTCTGGCGCCCAATCACGTGCAGGCTCCCTGCCCTGCTGCAGCCAATCACCTGAAGACTTCTGCTCTAACCAATCAGATGACACTTACAGTCCCCCTCTCAACCAGTCATTTAGTAGCCCAGCTCCTCTTGGAACCAATCATCTGGTGCCTCTCTGCCTACACAATATCTAAGCAAATGTGTCCATCATCAACAGTAACCTTATAACCTGATCTTATCTTTAGATCTCCACCATATATCTTACCCATATGCCTTTGACAGAGACTATACAGAGTTGGCTATACATCTGTGTACACCACCCTTCACAACATTCAAGTTGAGGTTTGACCTGACATTACCTCTCCTTGGGCATATTCAAATAAAGCGGTCTCTATGGATACAAGCTATTCGTGTTATTCAGCCGGAGGTCTTACGCAGGTGTTTTTTAGTTTTTTCTAGCTGTAATGTGTGATCCTTTAAATATCTTTGCTCCTCTAAGCAACATCTCTGTCACACCAGAGGATTACATCCTTAATATCACATTAAAGACAAATGTAGCTGAGGCATTAGCAGCGATTAGAAAAGCTTTACTTAGACATTACTGACTTCCCCACAAAGTGAACCACACAAGCAGGAAAGCGCTGCGCTTGATTCTCAAACAGGAAGCATTGGGTCGTGTCAGCGGCTGATACTCGTATGCATAATTGTTTGTTTTGGGGGTGAACAGTAATGACTGATGGGTCTCTTAAGCACAAGGGCCAACCCCTGTGGACACTGAAGCACAGAAGAAAAACAATCCCTTGCAAGTTGATTGAGGTGGATGTAGGGTCAAATCACTGCAGACATTTTAAAATAGAATCTATTCATTAAAACCCAATGTGTCCCGAGCCCCCAACCACTGACAAAGAGGGAGAGAGAGAGAGACGGAGAGAGAGAGAGAGAGAGAGACAGAGAGAGAGAGATGGAGAGAGAGAGACAGAGAGAGAGATGGAGAGAGAGAGAGAGAGAGACAGAATCCATATCTGATTGTTGTTTTTTCTTTGTTAATGAATCAAATGTGCCAATTTGTTGAGGCACATTACACTTTATACTTATATGTTACCCATTTTACTGTGGCAAGCCCTCAACACTTTATTCGTATATGTTACCCATTGCTACTGTGGCAAGCCCTCAACACTTTATTCTTATATGTTACCCATTGCTACTGTGGCAAGCCCTCAACACTTTATACTTATATGTTACCGATTGCTACTGTGGCAAGCCCTCAACACTTTATTCTTATATGTTACCCATTGCTACTGTGGCATGCCCTCAACAAATTGCTCTCTTATAAAAGGCTGTCACACCCCAGGTATTTCCTGTGTGTCGGAGTGGGCCTAATTTCACAGTCACAGAGTCAAACACACGCCTCCTTCTTTGAACTCTTCTAAATATCACCACCATTTCAGACCATTCCTCAGGCTGACGGGGGCCGGGTAGGAAATAATTTTTCGCTGTAAATGTCAGACTTCCACCACTACCACCCTGGTAAACTGGTGTGGAGTGTAACTGAATTCCCTTTCTGATTCATTTAGTTAAAACCAAGTTCATGACATCTGTTTAGTTAACTCTACTGTAATGTACCTCAATACATTTTAGTGTAGGTACAGTATAAGGCTTTTCTCTTGGGCCTATGCTTTTCACAGACTACACGGAATAAGTGGCATATTTAATTTGGTAACCAGCGTTGGATGCAAACATAGAAATGGATTGTTATGTGACTGATATGTGTGTGAATGTATGTGTGCGTGTACTGTATATGCATGTATGCATATGTATGTGTATGTAGTTGTTTGTTGTGTGTATGTACTGTATATATATGTGTGTGTGTGTGTGTGTGTGTGTGTGAGTGTGTTTGTGTGTGTGTGTGTGTGTGTGTGTGTGTGTTTATCTATGGGATGTTGCTTGTCAGGTCTTTGATATGTAGAGTAATAGCTCAGACTTATGTTTAAAATGGATTGCAGTAGGCGGCACCCCTGCAGTAGCATACAACATGGCATCTGCCCTGAGCTGTGTGCTGAGACACTGATGGTGCTAAGACTGCTAACGCTAACACTCCCGCACTGAGTGCAGAGGAGTGGAGGATTTACTCTTAATTATTAATGCACCCTCTGTGAATTAAGAGCAGATAACGGATGTGACCTGAGACTCCCACAGTCAGCAAGGAAGGGGCGAGCGCAAGAGAGAGCGAGAAAGAGAGAGAGCGGGAGAGAGAGAGAGGGAGAGTTAGTATCCTTTTTTATATTGGAAGTTGTCAAAGGATGCAGAGATCTTTTGCAAGTAAGAGATTTAATCATGCATGAATGATGGGGGTAAAGCACAAAAAATGCTAAACAAATTCCAATAAACGCATCTTATCCCCTGTGCCCATCATAGACAGTGTCCCAGGACAGATGCCTGAAGTGCTTTAGTTAAGCTCATCAGCTGTTTTATTAAACAGAAACGTACACTTGGCACAGAGTTTCCAGACTCCAGAAACAGCTCCCCACCCCTCTCTCTTTCTTTCTCTCTCTCTCTTTCTTTCTTTCTCTATCTCATTCTTTTTCCCTGTTCTATGAAAAACACCCTTATTTAATAGAGCGCACCAGTCGTGGTGAGACAGAAAAGTGGAACCGTCATGGCCGCCGTGATGAAGTAGCAAGAGGTCCAATCCCTTTCGCTCGTGAAAGACATTTCAAGGTCGCATGCCTCAGAAGCTCGTCTTTCCGGCCTTTTATTCTCTATCCAGACGCTTTGCATTACCAGCCTCTGACTGGTAGCCTCGTTAATTAGAGAGATAATGAGGAACTGTCGAGCCAAGTGTGGGAATGTCATTTTTAGCTGTGAACTCACCTCAGCGGTGGCACTGAAGAGTGACAGTGGACTTCTGTTTAAAAAAAATCACACACACCCACACTGGACAGTTAAAAGAATAACTATGGTATTCTGACAAAATTCATAGCAAAACAGACAACACAGTCCAAGAAAATGTGTTTTTTGTTATCTATCCTAAAAAAATTGGACTATTGAATATTTCCTTGAGCTCTGCCTTAATCCTCGCTGTTTATTTCTTAGCCTGTTATTGCATCAGCGACGTATTTGACAAAAAAAAACTATCCGCTTTCAGTCACTCGTACTCATCAGTACACAACACTGCTCCTCCAAACAGGATGTAAGTATGCATGGAGAATGTTCCGGAGAGGATCAAACGCTAGAGAAGGCGAGAGCCCGTGAGAGCATGAAAACGGAGTGAATGTCATCAGAAGCCTGGGAATGGCATCTCCACACACCAGCGAGGCTATGTGCTCTACAAGCACATGTGTGTGTGTGTGTGTGTGTGTGTGTGTGTGTGTGTGTGTGCGTGTGCGTGTGTGTGTGTGTGAATGGCATCTCCACACACCAGCGAGGCTATGTGCTCTACGAGAGGATGAATATGTATGGTGGCGAGCGTGTCAGGTGAATACAGTAGCCTGGCCGTCACGGCTGACACAGAGGTACGGCCATGAGTCATCTGCACACTGGGTAGCATGAAGGGTTCTGGATCCATCTGCCATTTGGAATGTCTCCATTATGTCCTTACTAGTTTTACTGTCGTGCAGTACGTGTGCTGACGCACGTGTGTGTGTGTGTGCTGCCGCATACGTATGTGTGTGTGTGTGCTGGCGCATACATGTGTGTGTGTGTGTGTGTTGGCGCATACATATGTGTGTGCGTGTGTGTGTGTGCTGGTACATACGTATGTGTGTGTGTGTGTGCTGGCGCATACATATGTGTGTGTGTGTAGGGGGGGGGCACAATCCACACAAAGGATTTCTTGTGAGAGAGCGGTTTTAGTGCTTCATATAATCCTTTGGTCATGATGAGGAAGAAAAAAAAGATTTGTTTGGCTGAACGGCCTCTTCATAGCTGAAAAGAGTTTCTGAGTCAAAAGGCTAATTGTTCAAGTTGAAGAACCTCTAACTTTCGCCTGACGTTTGTAGCACATACAGTGACTGCACATCCGTGCACGAAGACAGTCCCTGGCTAATCCGAAGGGGTATGGAGTGCATTCAGATACTCTGCATAATGTTTCCTGGTAAAAGGATGTGCAGGGGGGGAGTTGTAGGTGTAATTATAGATAAGACTCCGTCTTGATGGGGTTGGATGACCCCCTTGCAGTGATGGACAGAGGTGCAACTTGCGGAAAGTATTAAGGTCAACATCATTAACACTGAAGAGGCCCTTCTTTTTAATGAGACGGTGTTTCAGACAGAGTCTCAGGCCTGAAGATGTTCAAACCGCAGAGGGCCTCCTTGGGGTGGTGGGTTCACTGTACCGTCTGCAACTTTTAACACACTCATCCAGCCTTCATTGGCTCACCAGGATGGTCCATGGTCCAAGGTTACCTGAAGGATAGTCGATGCTTGTTGTGTTTAGAACTTTGCACATTTAAAGATGTCTATATAGTCTTTAGGCTAAATAAAACATGTTCTATGGTAAATCCATCAAGCGTTATCTTTCCCGTGCCCAAATGTTTTATGCTTGAGGTCTTACAAAACAAGTTTTGAATTATGTATCATCTGCAATGGTCCATGATGAGGTGGACATGTTCTAGACTCAGCGCTCTCATATAGGCGTGTGGGTACGTGCAGAGATCTCCAAACACTCAGGGCTCTGCCCAGATGTCTGCACACAGAGTGAACAAATAAACAAGAAATACCTTACAGAAAATCAACCTTGCACTGATTCTCTAAGACCGTCTGGAACTTTTTAAAGAGAATATCTAAAACTATTTTGTTATCCTTTACCTTGATCCTTTTTGTCCACCCTGTAGAGTTACGTCAGCCATGTCACCTCCTTGTAAACACTGACTGAAATGACTCACAGTGGCTATCAGTGGTTAAACATTTATATGGTTAAACATTTATATTGTTCATCGCTTCTGAAACTGTTATTTCAAGCTTTGTCTTTGTCTTTGACACAACACAACAAACATTTTAGACAGCATATTTTATTTCACAAATACATATACATATACTTTTATTTTGCCTTTGACCAAGTTGTTCCTACAGTGACATGACAACCCCCCTAGAACATGGCAGTGCATTACACACAGTTCTAGCTAATAGCATTTTTTGAAAGAGATTTTAGCGATGGGAGACACTTGTTCATCCTCACCAGATGCTTCTCCATACATCTTACCTCTTGCACTCACATCTGAGCTCCTCCTGACAAACCTCCTGACAAAACTCCTTCCCCGAGTTACCAGAACATTAATGGCACCAGCGAGGCCTTATGAGTCTTTATGATGGAATAACGTCTCGCCTTCTGTGTGGAGATGTCACAGCATGGAGTGCTGCGGCTGCTGCTGCTGTTGTCGCGGCTGCCATCACTGGAAATGGCACTCGCTTCGGTGACAGGCTTTCAGCCTGAAGAGAGCAGCCTGGGGTAAACGAACATGAAATCAACACTAAAACACACACACACACCCACACACAGGATTGACAACAGTGTGTGTATTTGTGTAACATGTTTGTGTGTGTGTGTGTGTTTGGTTGTGCGTGTGTGTTTGGCTGTGTGTGTGTGATGTCTGGTGCTGCAGAGGTGTCGTCACCCCCCAGTAGCAGGCTGATTGGCAGACAAGTGCTGGAGTGCTGGGCTTTAGGGAGATGGAGCCGGCTAGAGTGTGTGTGTTTGAGTGTGTGTGAGGGGAGCAGTTTCAGCCTCCAGGAGGAGAGCAGATGCTCCATCACACCTCCTCTGCCTCCTCTTCCTCCTCTTCCTCATCCACACTGATCCTTCTAGGCTGGAGAGAGAGAGAGAGAGAGAGAGAGAGAGAGAGAGAGGGAGAGGGAGATGCTCTGGAGTCTCAGTCGCCCCCTCCCTGAGCCCCCATACCCCCCCTATCCACAGCCTCAGCCTCAGCCTCAGCACCAAACCACTGGCTGGAGAGACTTTTCTCAGAAAGGAAGCTGTGGAAGAAGAGGCAGAGAGAGAGAGAGAGAGAGAGGGAGAGAGGGGAGAGAGAGAGAGAGGGCAAGAGAGGGAGAGAGGGGAGAGAGAGAGGGAGAGAGAGAGAGAGAGAGAGAGGGGAGAGAGAGAGAGGGGAAGAGAGGGAGAGAGAGAGACAGAGAGAGCGAGAACAGATGGAGACTTATTAAACTCCACTCCTCTCTCTCTCTTTCATTTAAATTCATAATGCCATTTTATCAGAAGATGTATTAATGTAAATGTCGACCAAACAAGCACTGAAAATAAAAAAAATGTTATTTGTAAAAATAAGAAATGTCGGAATAAAAAACTAAATCAGGAATAAACATTTCACTCAGACATCTCTCTCTCTCTCTCTCCCTCCCTCCCTCTCTCTCTCTCCCTCCCTCATTCCCTCTCTCTCTCTCTCTCTCTCGCTCTCTCTCTCTCTCTCTCTCTCTCTCTCTCTCCCTAACTCAGCCTCCCCCAGTAACTCAAATTACATTCAAAATGTGTTGCTGTCCTGAAATGCATTTATGCATAATGGGACCTGCTCCAACGGAAATGGAAAATGATCAAAGGCTACTATCGACAAACACAAAAAGCAAAGCAAGAAGGAAGGATTAAAAATGCAAGGGAAATGTACACTGCAACATATCCGCTCTCCCATCGACTGTTTCCCAGGCCCAAAGTGTTGACTAATATATTCCATAGCTAGCTGAATTCATAGCCGGCAGCAAGGGAAAAAATAAAGCTTAAAGTAGCAAAGGCTTTTCCCCCAATGAGTAACAGTTATCTCTGCACTCTATGTCGACTGCGGGTGTGTGTGTGTGTGTGTGTGTGTGTGTGTGTGTGTGTGTGTGTGTGTGTGTGTGTGTGTGTGTGTGTGTGTGTGTGTGTGTGTGTGTGTGTGTGTGTGTGTGTGTGTGTGTGTGTGTGTGCGCGTTCTTATGTGTGTCTGTATCAACAATAAATACAGCACATTATCTGAGATAGCACAGGCTATAGAGGAAAGGGCCAGCCTGGTCAGCAGTTTGTTATTGTGTCAGGGCCGACGCTGTCCAAATCTTGGTCTGCAAGGTCACACCTCTGTGTGTCTGCCAGCGGACCTCTGCACCTGTGGACGTGCCAGCGCACTCTTTATTTGTGGAGACACAGCATTGTTGCACCTTCAGTAACTCGACACTGAGCAAGTCTCTATTCAAAGGAGTTCTCAGTTGAATACACACTATGCTGTGCGCATGCCACCGCACTGGTGTCTTACCGTCCTGTCAGCAGTGAGCGGCACGTGTGCAGTGTACAGTCAGTGTACAGTCAGGGGGCAGTCAGCGTACAGTCAGCGTACAGTCAGCGTACAGTCAGTGTACAATCTGGAGGCAGCTCATTGTGAGTGTTGTCGTTGCCAGGGCTGATATAAGGGCTGCAATAAGGCTGACTTTTTTCCTTAATCCTGCCCCACAACGTGACAAAAGTACCTCTCACCTTGACTGGTTGAGTCCTCAGTCATACGTCGAGCTCTGGCACTGGGTTGGCCTTACGTGCGTCCCCCTCATTTCCATCCCCAGCTGGAGCAGACTCCTTACATGCTAAGACGTAGTCATAATACACATCTGGAGCAGATTCCTTACATACATGCTAGGACGTAGTCATAATACACATCTGGAGCCAAGACACAAGCATTTTGAGACACCATGTGTTTGGAATCTCTGTGGCAATGTATGTTAAACTCGGGTCTTATATTTAATAGTTAATATTAGAAAATATAGTTAAATAGCTTAATGGTTGATAGTTTACTGTGCAATGTTATTACTTTACCAGTAGACATAGCTGTGAGGCTATGCACTGTTTTCAGAGTGAATGTATTAAAAAAGGCTGTCCCCGGCATGGTCACAATGTATAATTTGAAAATGTCATGTTTACTTTTGAAATTATGTATGGAGAAACACAGACGTACAGTAGGCTAATTATAGATAAGGCCCACTCTTGATGAGGTCATTTGACCTCATAACAGGGAAGGAACGTCCACATTTATTGTCAAATGAAACTGACATTATCACATCCTCTGCCTTAATGAGACAGTTTACCTTGGAAATGAGGTTAAGTAACCCCTGGCAAAGGCTCCAGAGCTTGTGTCTCCGCCAGCAAAATAGACCCGTGAACGTGGGTAAATATGGACAGTGCTTAGCGGAGGACTGTCTGTTTTGGCGTCCGGTGCTACTGGACATCAAATTACTGTCCAAAGCAGTTCCCATGGGTGCAATGGCACACACTCTGTTTGTACACGCTGTGTGTTGCATATGTTTGGATGTCCCTTTGTCGCAGCCTAATGAAGTAGCCATTATCTGTTTTGTTTTGTCTGTAGTGCATACGGGTATGTGTATCATATGTTTATATTTGTTTCAGGAGTAAGTCTTTGTCAAACATGTTCTAAATGACACAGTGTGTGGCACAAACATCTCATGTAATCCCTCTCCGCAGGTGTGAACTGAGCAAAGCCCCTAGTCACACAGCGGGTGTTTGCTGATACAGGGCCTTTTGATGACTTTTTGATCCAGACTCAATAAAAACAAGCACATTTTGTGATGAGTACAAATAGCACAAATAACTCAGCGCAAAGGCTACCAGTAGACTGGAGGTTAAATTCAGCCAAGATAAAAGGGTATTTAAATATTTGAACCATTCAATCTCACATTTGGAGACGTCTTACATTACACCACAGGAACCCCTATCTTATCCAGGAGTACAGCCTTTTTAAATGAAACAGAGCCTAATGCTCCAGCTCTGCTTTTGAGATTTAATGATGTAATTATGCGCCATCATCCGTGACTTGACGTCGCAATTCTGGATGGCGCTGCCACATATTGTAATTTAAATTGTGATAGGTAACTGGGTCCCATTGGGAGGTCTGGAACCAACAGTACTGCCCAGGACTTAGGAAGTAGAAGCGGAAGTATACCATGATGAAAGGTGGTGTGATGTGTACGCCTAACAAAAGAGGAACGATACACCCTGTATGAGTTATGTCCTAAATTTCCCTTACTTAATAAAGTATCCATCTATCTACCTATCTATCTAATTATTGTCTGCACTCACTCAACAAGTCACAAGTAAGTATAGCCGTAGTTCGTAGTGTCTTCCACTTAGCATGCTAGCACAGTACAGTGAAATCAATGGATGGCCTGGTCACCTATCAGCTCAGTCACTTAATGCCATGAACATATGAGTAGGGAGCAGACAAATCCCATTTGGCATAACATGTAGTTTAAACAAACACACATGCTCACACACACACAAACACACAAACAAACACACACACACACTCCCACACACTCACAGGATTGGCGGGCAGCCCAGAGCGAGATGCCGCAGACCTATCTTGAAACGATAAATGGTGGCTGTGACACATCCTGTCCGGTCCTCACAGCATCTCGCCATCTGGTCTGTCCTTGTGAGAGGCTGCCATGATGTAGTGTGGTGCTGGTACGCAATCTGGCTGTCAGTCAGTCAGTCATAACACAGTGATGTTCCTCCCCGGTTTGGAGACGGCGCTGATGGTAAACAAAAGTGAAATGTCACGCCTGACAGAAGGTCTGAGTGGAGGGAAAAGCTCTAAAGTGAAATTGTCGGGGGTGGGGGCAGGAGGGGGGGTCTGATAAGTAAAGCACTCATCATTTCAAATGTAGGAGGTTTCCATTTGGTCTTAATGTAATGGTGACCAGCCAACACAGAGATGTGCAGTGAGTGAACCTTATTCCCCGATGCCTTAGGAGATGTGCTGGTAACTGACATTGGCATATATAGAGACATGCCGGCCTGAGTCCAGTGCAGGACCATGTGTCCTCCCACATAGGTTAGAATAGATGAAGATGCTGTATTTCATGCGTATATCCTTTACCAGTGGCGGCTCCTGAAAAAATTCTCAGGGGGGGCAATTTTTTTGATAATGATTAAGGCGACCCATTCAGTAGGTCCATTAAGTTAGCTGAATAACTCATACAGCAATACCTTTTTGTCCACTATTGTCAGAACACAACAGTAATATGTCCCCTCTTGCTACATAGCTAGAGTAGCAAGTTACAGGTGGAAAGCTATGGAAGAAAGTTGCATCCAGGAGCCTTCATAAGCAAACATGATGTGGCTCCACATTCAATTATCCCACTTTTTCATAGCTTAACAGGACACATGATGTCCAGTAACATCATAAAGAAGGGGTAACATAAGTCAAAACCAACAATATTTATTGACTGATCTTGAAAGTATTGGCTTACAAAAGCAAAATAAGTCATCACATAAAAAATGATTCAGTGTTAGTGCAAGAAGCGAACTGTGAAACACTGTGAAACCTATGAAAAGTGACAGTGGTATATGAAATACACAAACCGCGTTAGCCACTTCACGACCGCAATTCTTGGATGTATGATTTCCCTCCCTTTGTAGAAACCTGTTGAATGGATACATTTGGTCTAGGAAGTCCTAATTGTTTTGTTGTCAATTTATCTTCATTAGTACGCCGACTAAAAAGGAGTTTCTGTCAAAGAGCGAATCGAGTTATTGCACTGGACAGGGCAGCCATCTTGACAGAATATGCCTCCGTCGAAGCTGTATGGCGTTCGTATAGGCTTTTACCTCCACTACTTATGAAACGACATGGAGGGGCGAGCCCTCCCGGAAGCCATAGAATGCATTGAGAGCTCTGTTTTGTGAAAAAAATGGATTTAACATGGGAGTCAATGGGAGAGGTCTGGGGCGATTTTCATTTCGCCCCAAATCGCCCCAGAAGGGGCGGGGCCATTTGAAGCACGACTTTAGGCTGACTGAACGACTGTTACCTGATTCGACAATGACATACAGTGGCAGATCAGACGGTCTAGTGGTAGAATCCGACAGAAAAAAAAGTATTACATTTAAATTTACATGTCATTTACGCGACTTACAAGGATATTGCGTTTATAATTTTTTTTTCTTATTTTTTTCCTTTCCCCCTAGGCAGTGCGTCGCCCCAATCGCCCTTATGGACGAGCCGCCCCTGTCCTTTACGTAACCGTAACATTTTATAATAACAGGCCACAATGAATACCAATGTAGCCATTACCAAATAACTTGTCGATAATTGTTAATAAGTACCAATTGTTATTTGTTTATTATTGGTATAATTAAATTCAAATTAATGTTTTTTTCTAATTGACCTATCAATAATTAATGAATTACTTAAATTGTTCTCAATGCAATACATTTTGTTTTAATGTAAATGATTTTTCTTTGGACCCTTATTATAAAGTTGCAGCTGACCTTAACAAGATTTGATCTACTTCGGATTAGATTATTAAATCAAATATAATTAATAACCTATTGGCACTTCATAATATAGATATGTCCTAGACCCGAGGTTATTTGGCAAATATTAAATGGTTTGCATATCTTGTTCTTAAAAGGCACAGACATTCAAATGGCCCCTTATTTTAAAGTTGCAACAGTATAATGTTATAATGTTTATAAAAAGCATTTACTTTGTTTTTTCCACATTGATGGGAAACAATAACTTATGTGTACACATTGTCAGTAAAACTGTATTCAAGAGCTTGACACTGATGAAAAATATTACCAGTATAGCCATTGTGTGTGTGTGTGTGTGTGTGTGTGTGTGTGTGTGTGTGTGTACATGCTTCTTGATTCACATTACAACTAATATAGATATAAATAGATATACTACTAATTACGTAATAGTTAAGTAAATATGAAAGGGAAAATAAAATAAATAAAGTTGTGATCAACAAGTTATTTTAAAATGATTAATTAGCTGTTTGTAAGGGTTGCAATTGCATTAGTAATTATTAAACGCAACAGCATTTATAACACTATTAATTTATGTAATTTATTAATTATTGATAGGGCTTTAAGAAGTCATTAATCACATGTAAACTTGCCATGGGTTATTATAATAACAAATGGTTTGTATGCAAAACACTTAATGTTTAATGACAAGAAGACTATTCAGGAAAACAAATAAGCTACATTAGTAATTATTAACCTCATCAACAAACTATTAGGGAATGGCTACTGTGCTACTTACTGTGGCTTGTTATTATAAAGTTTAACCCCAATGCGTTTTTCTTACCCCTACATTTACTGTTGTGTAACCTTCCCACCCAGGGATTTATTATGGAAGGGGTCTGGTTCTAGTCTTGTGTCTGCTTCTAGTCATTCTGTATATTGACAGTTGTTTGGACACAGCCATGGTAATTGGGGACTAAATGCAGGTGGGAACAGTTTCAGCATCTGCCATTATGAACCCTATCCAGACTTCTCCAAAAGGACCTTGAAAGGGGGAGTGACCTCAGCTGACCTCAAGGCGCCTGACATGTGTTTGGAGGTACAGCAGTAATGGCATCTTTAAACCAGCCCAACCTTCTCCGGATAGTGGGCCTCGAAGGAGGATTGAAACCCAACCTTCTCCGGATAGTGGGCCTCGAAGGAGGATTGAAACCCAACCTTCTCCGGATAGTGGGCCTCGAAGGAGGATTGAAACCCAACCTTCTCCGGATAGTGGGCCTCGAAGGAGGATTGAAACCCAACCTTCTCCGGATAGTGGGCCTCGAAGGAGGATTGAAACTACTTTGCACTTTAAAAGCAGAGGCAAATGGGGGAACTCAGTGCATGCAGTTTTTTCCCCCAGACTGAACTCTTGTCACACTACGTTACATCTGTCCCTGCGAGATCGGTGCCAAATTACTTTTCTATCTGAGGTTAAATTCGCTTTCGGTCTAAGGTCTATCACTATCTGAGGTCTATCGCAGACTTCTTTCCAATGCAGTGTTCTGAAAATGTAAGGTTTCGTAAGTGTTTTTTTGCATTCCTAGAAATTCAGCACATGACCTTGTTTGAACTTCAGAACTACAAAACTCTTCCAAGGATCACGGAGACTTACAAAGGGTTCATTCAAGGGTTTCATGTATTGTCTATGTTCTCTTTTGTGTAAAGGAAAGAACATAGGGTTCTTTTCTATTCTATTCTATTCTCTTCAGTGTTGCCAAGTTCACATAAAAAGCAGGCCGTTTATGTTTCCTTATTATTATTGTAGAGCAAAGAGAATTTTTTTCAAAGAAACTCAGTGTTGTGTGTGTGTTTGTTTGTCAGTTTGTTTCTTGTAGCAAACATCTTCTTGTTCCAGTTGGAAAAACTCACGTGCTAAGTTTTGAAATCACTCTTACCTGTTGCTAAGCAACATATGCTTACAGCACTGTGGAATCCTGTTTGGTACAGGATGTTTACAATGTGAATAAGATGTGTTTCTTTTATCATATTTACTTAATATACAAACTTCAGTGGATAGGTGCTTTGAGGGGGACACGTTGTTGTTTATTTCTGTAGTTGTGGGCGTGTGTAGTGTGGATGCAAATCAGAGGGGGTGTGCGGACATGTGTTCCTATTCAAGAGTGTGTATTTGTCAGCGTGATGCAAGTGTGTGACTTAGCGCATGTGTGTGTGTGTGTGTGTGTTTTCAGACAGGTGCATTTGAGAGCTAAGGGTAACAGATGGTGCTTATGAACAACAAAATTAAGTTAATGTGGCATGTGTGTGTGTGTGTGTGTGTATGTTTGTGTGTGTGTGTGTGTGTGTGTGTGTGTGTGTGTGTGTGTGTGTGTTTATGTGTGCCTGTGTTTTGTGGTGTGGGCTATGTCTATCTGTGGGGGTCTGTATTTTTCTGTGGTCATGTAGGCCTACGCTTATATATTGGCTGTGTGTCTTCATGTGGGTTTACTCAGTGTTCTTATTTATTCATTTTTTGGTAAATTCTGTGAAATCTGGTCAAGTAAGCCCAACCAATTAAATCTGGAAATGAGTCATATGTGGCTGTATCTATTTTTTAACAACATTCATTTGTTTACCTACATGGGTTGGCTAGTAACCTAGGTTACATGACAGACTCTACGTTTGAGCCATCCTTGAGAAATCCGTCCAGAACTGCACATTCATTTGATCACAATGACAGTCTGTTTTCATCAAAGAAGTTGACAAACAATTGATTTCTGCAGCCACCAGCCTTCCTCTTGTTTACTCTCACTGAAAACTGAATGCGTGCGAGAGCTAGTGTGAACCTTGAGATCATTGGGAGGGGTTATTACGTGGCGTAGGCAATCATTTCATGGAAAGAGACGAGTTCGGAATTGAAACGCCATCCAAAATGTGATCTCAGCTCAACCTCTCGTCACCCCCGACTCCAAACAAAGCAGTATGGGAAGCATAGTCAATACTAACAATGAACATTATTTAGAAACGGACCCATTTTCAGTTCTTGCACTAGCATCACATGATTAACGAGTACTCCATGTTAATGTAAAAAAAACTCCAGAATTGATGTAGCTACTCAAGTACTCTGTGCACCCCCTACTGGGGCCCCTAGTGTGTGTGTGTGTGTGTGTGTGTGTGTGTGTGTGTGTGTGTGTATGTTTGTGTGTGTGTGTGTGTGTGTGTATGTATGTGTGTGTGTGTGTATGTGTGTGTGTGTGTGTATGTTTGTTGTGTGTGTGTGTGTTGTGTGTGTGTGTGTGTGTGTGTGTGTGTGTGTGTGTGTGTGTGTGTGTGTGTGTGTGTGTGTGTGTGTGTGTGTGTGTATATGTGCGTGTGCATATGTATGTGTGTGTGTGTGTGTGTGTGTGTATATGTGCGTGTGCATATGTATGTGTGTGTGTGTGCGTGTGTGCGTGTGTGCGTGTGTGCGTGTGCATATGTGTGTGTGTGTGCGCGTGTGCATATGTGTGTGTATGCGCGCGTGTGCATATGTGTGTGTATGCTGCCAGCTCCTGGGGAGCAGGGTGGTTAGTTGCTGGCAGCATACACACACACACACATACACACAGGGTGGTTAGTTGCTGGCACAGCCTGTGGCTACTGTTGCTCACCCTGCCTGGAGTCTGGCTTCAGCTCACGGCTCGAGCACTGGAGGCCGCGGGGTGTTCCCGCCTGCGTTCCCGCCTGCGTTCCCTGGCTTCAGAATCACTCAGCATAGGCAAGAGTGGATGTTTCATTTGTTGGGAGGTTTGTCACAGTTGTGTTTCTTCCAGCCTAAATATGTAATCTGGCAGCCCTTTGCTTTAAAGACATTTGCATTTGCAAGTGCCTACTGTGTACACACACACACACACACACACACACACACACACACACACACACACACACACACACACACACACACACACACACACACACACACACACAAACACACACACACACACACACACACACACACACACAGAGGATACTTACAGGGACTGTACATTGACTGTTGCGTTATCTGTTTCTGTTGCACACACTGAATTGACTGTTGCGCTTTCCATTTTGTGGACTAAAGGCTGAAGGCACTTCTTACTTTGCGGAGAAACTTAACGCACATAAATAACATAATAAACAGTAATTCTGTCCACGGAATAGATATCCTAGGCCATCGAACGTTCGTTTTGTCCACATAACAGTTCTGATATACAGACTTATATTCCTGATATGTTCCAAAAACACCCTCAACATGATTTGGTATAGATTTTTTTAAACAAATAATCATATAATTAACCGTGATGCACATAGACAGACAGACTGCGTGTCGTATTATGTTCTGTATACAAAATAAGGTCTGTTACACTTGGTGCCCCATAGGGTTACTTATCATTAGTTAAATGTAACTCCGTCCGTGTAGAAATCACAGGTTATTTACTTTGGTTTCTTGTATGCTTTAACAGGGACTGTGGGCCCTGACCCCTACGTGTGATAGGACAATGGATCCAGCAGAATGTGACTCTGTGAGCTTGTTTAGGAAACAATGCATAATTTAGAGCTTAAGGGCTATTTGAGGATAAAGAGGCGCGTGCAGGAGAAGACAGCATGTTTAATGGCATCAGACTGAAGTAGAGGTTGGCTGCTGTGGGAGAATCAGCCTCAGATGGGGATGTTGAGATGCACACTGTGCCAGATGTATCAGCAAAAGTGCGTCTCAAGATCTGAACCATACTAATTTATATCCTGAATCATAACTCATACTACATGCTTAGACCTGAACTGTAGTACGTCCCCAAACCCAAACCATGAATTTAAACAGCACCATACTACATCTTCATATGTGAGCCATACTGGGCTATATCTCCAGACCGGAATAAGATCAAATGAAATTAATAGAACAATGAAATACCATCTTTTGATTTTTGAATTATGATTCTGTGTGCATATGTGGCAGCAGCTCTTTCAATTGATTTTCCATTCTTTTGTACTCCTTTAAACGCAACTATTAATCCTACATCTGTCAAATTACCGCGAACTAGAGCAATCCACACACTCAACGTGCATGCCAGGTTTCAAACATGTTTCTTTCATAAGCTATTGATCTGTTCCAGGCTTTGCTCTTTCAAACACTTCTGCTCTGATAATCACTGAAATACCTCGGACTGTTTCGTGGCAAGCCATGGGACAGGTATATGACAGGTAACAAATAATGTAGTCAAAATAAGCAATGCAAGCCTTGTTTTTGTTAGTTTGGATCTGTCACTCACTGTGCTCTCTGCTGTTGGAGTGTATGAAATAAATGCACTAAAATCTGATTTATACATACAATTATTAGCATTGGGTTTACACACCATTCTTTACACACTGGTAGTATTTTCAGGAGAACACACCACACAACTAGTATTTCCTATATAGAAAAAAGGGTTGAACCTTGAACCTTGAACCATGAACCTTTTTCATATTATATCTGACTGTACTTGACATCATCTTTTACTTTCATTCAGTAACATAATAATGGCAGTTTCTCACCTTCACACATAACATCTTTCACACACACTCATACAGACACACTGTGTAAGCCACAGACCTATTCAAAACCCCTAGATACAGTGCCTCGAGAAAGTCTTCTCACTGTGTTTCTCTGACTTCCATTCATGAGTCAAACATGAACATCTCTTACACACACGCACACGCACACACACAAACACACACACACACAAACACACACACACACACACACACACACACATACACACATACACACACACAGAGGGAAGAGAGAAGGAGAAAGACTGAGAGTGAGAAACCCAAAAAACTAATTCTTATTCCATCTGTCTCTCATGGACGTCTGAAGTAGGCTCAAATACAAAAACACAGGCACTGCATAGCACTGCATCATTTTTGGCTTAGCAGTTATGTTTTCCATTTACAAGTTCCTTTTTCATGCGTCAGATGTGAAAAGAAACTTGCAGTATCATGAAGTTATAGCAGTAATCTATTCAGGTGAAGCAATCCTACTTGTTGTGGTTATGGTTGTATTTGCTGTACCCGTGATGAACATCTTGAAGAGATGATTGCCCTGGACTGAGTGTTTAAAGAGCAGGGTCTGTGCTAACACAGGACTGAGTGTTTAAAGAGCAGGGTCTGTGCTAGGGATGGGCATTCGATTAAATTGTCTTAATCGATCGTCGGGAGAATTAACGATCGATTTTCGATTAATCATTAATATTTTTATATTAAAATTCACTATTTATAGGCTATATTAAAATGCAGTGAAAATAGAAAAAAACACAGCGTGTTTCCTCATTGAGATCTTTATTACAAGATGAACAACTCTTGTGGCAGTTAAACTTACAAGATGGACAACTCTTGTGGCAGTTAAACGGGATCCGTTCAATGGTTACACTTGAAAATATGGCTGCTGTACTCTTAAGCAGCGGAGCCGACAGCTAGAAGCCGGTGCTCATAAACACAACTTTTTTTTTTCTCTCTAACTAATTAATCTCACATTTTGAAATTCATTCATCTAGATTCATCGTGATTTGTTTTCTTCTCAAGACTAAATCTTATAAATTAACGAGTAATCACTTCAGACAGCGTGTATTTTAGACACTGTTGTTCAATTGTATTTTTTTCGTGCTCTCTCGCCGTCATACAAGGAATATATGCGAGACACAATGGTGCCCCTCGACGGTAAATCGTAAGAATTGTCCCCTGAAGCAATTCGAATCACCTCAGTCAGCCCACCGTCTTCAACTATGTTGATGGGCCGACAGTCACCGGCAACCTAAACTGCTACAGCGTTGGTAACCTTTTCACGGACTGGTCTAGTTAATTTCCTAGAGAAGTCGTGGAGTGTGGGTTGGCGACCATCTAACCTGGGACTGCTTTCTGTCGGGTGCTTTGCATTAAGGTGATAACTTAAAGACGAGCTGCTTCTGTAATAGCTACATTCAGCTTGACAAATGCTACATACAACTTTAGTTTTGTCGATTGTTCTGTCATTTTGCCTCTTAAACAGAAACTTTCCGCCCAACAATCCCTCAGCTCTCTCTATCTTCAACTACCTGCTCGGTCTCTTCTATCTAACTGACTTGCAGACACGCGGCAGTTTCGTGCCATGGGTCAACGCGCACCGGAAGTAAACAAAGTTGCGTTAACTGCGTTCAAATATTTTATTGCATTAATCTCGGCCACAATAATCTCATAGAATAACGTGTTAACTTTGACAGCCCTAAAATAAATAAATTACACGCACACTACGCAACAGAACATGCATTAGTTTTAATCGATGAAAAAATAATTTCATCGAGGAAATTCTTAATGATCAATTAATCGATCGTCGATTAATTATGCCCATCCCTAGTCTGTGCTAACACAGGATTGAGTGTTTAAAGAGCAGGCTCTGTGCTAACAGAGAAACTAGCCCTGGACTGAGTGATTAAAGAGCAGGCTCTGTGCTAACACAGAAACTAGCCCTGAACTGAGTGTTTAAAGAGCAGGCTCTGTGCTAACACAGGATTGAGTGTTTAAAGAGCAGGCTTGGTGCTAACACAGAAACTAGAACATCAACTCCGAGTCCAGAGAATCCTCCAGAGACTCCAGCTGAAACGTGATCAGTATTCTCGTGTCTCCCGTTGTCTTTTGTTCTAAGACTCACCTGTCCTCCCCGCTTCTTTTCCATTCCTCCCTCCTTCATCTCTCTCTCCCTCTCTCTCTCTCTCTCTCTCTCTCTCTCTCTCTATCTCTCTCTGCCTCTATCTCTCTCTGCCTCGCATCTCTCGGAAAGAAAAAGACTAAGGTTTTTGTAACATCATCTATTTTTACCATTGTGGTCCCTGATGATTTAGATGCAAGCACACAAAGCCTGATAGACAGTCTGTTCGGATTTCATGTGGTGTATTTATATATTAATTTCACAAAGACAGATTGTGTCTGTCTTACATTTACCAATCCTTCGGGACATCTATTGGATCCAAAAGACTTGTTTAATTTTTCTTTTTTAAAGAAACGTGTTGTTCCA
>NC_045167.1:23164474-23184474 GCF_900700415.2 Clupea harengus
TAACTGGTTAGTGCCTCCTGCACCTTGCACTGATCACTGGTTAGTACCAATAGGGGTAACTGGTCCGTGACCATACAGGGGCATTGGCACTTGCCATAGAAAATCAGAGTAGCTCTATCCTTTTTGCTCAGAGGAGACAAGATCATTCCTATAAATTGTTTCCTTTTTCAACATCAGCAAAACAAGGTTTGGGCGAATACAATTTCCTAAGTGAAGTGCACCTTTTGCAGGCATTTGTTGCAAGCATTTAGTGCCACTTCATATCAAACAAACCCAGGAAAGGCTTTTGCCACTGATGTTTCTGATACATTATGTCCTTGTAGAAATAGAACAAATTGGCTGACAACCATGATGTGGATGACAATCAAAAATAGCTTTTCTTTTCATTGCCAACTGAGCACAATTTGAACCGGCAGCTCAGCCGCAGAGAATGAAAGGTGATTGGATAAAGTTGGGGCCATGTTTGGGGCCAGTTTTCACCTGTCCACACGGCAACGTAAGGCTTGCCTTTTCAAGTCTCCACTCTGAAACCTCTGAAATCAAAGAGATGTGATTTCAGGTCCCAAAAAACGCAGTTGTCCTGAGCCAAAATTCAGCACAACATCTCCGTTGGTTCACTCCCCAGTGTGCTGGACGACTTCAGGCCAGTTGCCTTGACGTCACGTTATAACGACGACCTTGGAGCGGCTGCTGCTCCGTCTCCTTAGATCCAAGGCTCGCCAGGTCCGCCATGCACTCAAGCCACTGCAGTTTGCGTACCTGGAGAAGGTGGACGTGGAAGATGCCATCCTCTTTTTCTGCTACACAGACCTTACTCTCACCTGGACAAGGGGAGCAGTGCTGTGATGATCATGTTCTTTGATTTCTCCAGCGCCTTTAGCACCATCCAGCCCCTTCTACTGAGAGATACGCTGACTTTCTGTAGGTGGGCACACCTGGTGAACTACACCAGACACTACTTCACAGAGACCACATTATGCCAGGATGAGGGAGGGCTCCTCTGAGACTGTGGTCAGTAGCGCTGGCGCCCTACAGGAGACTGTGCTTTCCTGTCTTGTTCACCCCTTTACATTACTGACAACTCTGAGTCATGCCACATGCAGTTCCCAGCTGACACTGTGATTGTGGGGCGTGTTAGGAGTGGACGGGAGACGTTATCACACACACACACACACACACACACACACACACACACACACACACACACAAACACACAGCTGACACTGATTGTGGGGCGTGTTAGGAGTGGACGGGAAGGGGAGTACAGGAGCTCGGTGGTGGAGTTTGTGACATGGTGCCAGTCGAAACCACCTGCAGCTTAAGACCTCCAAGACCAAAGGGGTGGTGGTGGACTTTCAGAGGCCCAGGCCCCATCTGCAACCGGTTTCCATTGAGGGGGTCGATGTGGAGGTGGTCAGGTGATTGTGGGGCGTGTTAGGAGTGGACAGGAGACGTTATCATTCACACACACACACACACACACACACACACACACACACACACACACACACACACACACACACACACACACACACACACACACACACACACACATTGAGGGGGTCGATGTGGAGGTGGTCAGGACCCACTAGGACCTGGGGCTGCAGCTGGATGATAAACTGGACTGGTCAGGAAGCTGACTGACCAGTGCATAGTGCTCTGTGACCACTGACTGACCAGTGCATAGTGCTGTGTGGACGGGAGACGTTATCATTCACACACACACACACACACACACACACACACACACACACACACACACACACACACACACACACAGCTGACACTGTGATTGTGGGGTGTGCACTGACTGACCAGTGCATAGTGCTGTGTGACCATTCACTGACCAGTGCTTAGTGCTGTGTGAAAACAAGTTTGTGATATTCTCTAAAGGGGGCGAAACTAACAAAAAAGTCTGGCCAAGATGGTGGACGCTGAAGGCTGCATATTAGTATGAAAACATTGATAAGATTAAAAGATGACTAGGTGATAACTGGTGTCTACATGATACCCTGATTAGAGTTTCTACACACGCACACATGATTGTCCCAGGCACACATGGAGAAGAGGAGTGGAGGCGGAGTTGAGGTCGGAGGGACATGGCTGGAGGACACTGGAAAAGTCCAGTCCAGTGGAAACGTGTTATCGATGGCCTGTGCTCCACTATGGACTGAGAAGGCGAAGAAGGAGAAATGTATACATTAACTTTGTCGAGTCAAACAGACCCATTTGAGCTAGTTGTCAGGCTAACGTTATCTGACACGTCAGTAACTACAGGATAGTCAAACATGCTGCAATAGACCTCTGAAGACCTACAAAGCAAGCCCATATTTTAAATTGCAGTTCCACGTCTAAGCAATTTTGGAGGATTTTGAATAATTGCACCAACCAAGCTCTGTTGGTAATTAAGTACTCTGTAAAATTGTCCTTTAAGCTATAAAACATTTATGTTATCTCTCGCAGCGGATACCTCGGGAGGCAGCAACTCCAAGCTAACAGTGGAGGATCTTTTCAAGCCGGAGTTCACCGTCAATGACCCCGAGGCAAAGTGGATCAGCGGTGAGCGACTATGATATTTCTCCTCATCCATCTTCCACTAATGCCATCCAATCACACCACATTTCAGTACATCACTTCTGCTACTTATGCCCATATCACAAGGCCTTAATGGGTGAGAATCATGATACATTCAATATCAGCTTATGGCTGAGGGTGGCACCTCTTCAGAGAAGCTTTGCCAGTAATCGAAAAGGAAGAGGGGTCAGAAAGGCTGACTGTATTTAACGGGAGAAAAGAGGGGTAGTTTTACTGGCTAAAAAAGCTGAGATACTGATATTCAGTAAGGACATATTGTTGTCAGCAGTATCATGTGCTCTCTGTAATTTATCACGTATTACACTTTTCTTTGTACTTAGCGGGCTTACTGCTAATGCTAAATTATGTTCTCCCTATGCCAGAGCTCAACTTTATCTGGCAAGAAGAAGTTGAATATGAAGTATAGATTTTAAAATTAAGAAGAAGTTGAATATGACGTGTAGATTTAAAAATTAAGCAGAATGAGTGTCCCATGTGTCTGGAGTTCAAGCCTTCTCAGGAGTAGCTTTGAGAACTTGCTTATAGACCTCCCCACTGTAGCCATGGCAATCACCAGCCAATAACAGGCTTCTGTCTGCCACCAACTCCTCCCTCCCGTTCACTTCCTAGTGTCTCTTATTCCCCTCACTGTATTTAGTTCTCTGTACGACCTCTGACCTCTGACCCTGTGTCCTGCTTTTGCCTCCCCTCCCACACACACACACAGACACACACACACACACACACACACACACACACACACACACACACACACACACACACACACACACACACAGTTGCTTGTTTGTGATTGTCCAACGTATCCAATGTTGACGTTCACTTCTGTCTTTTATCATGAATTCTTTGGCTGTTGAATAGACCTATCCTGGTCCCACAGGTCCTACTGCAGGTGGGGCATGTTTGTGTGGTGGTAGTGGTAGCGGCAGCCATGGGTGTGTTCCTTCTGAGCCCTCTTTGCCGTGTCCTCTCCTCCTCCAGCATATGGTTCTCATAGACTCGAGAGGCTAAGCACAGCTGCTGCCAGGTGTTAAGGTCAGCAGCAACATCCTCCAGGTCATCGGGTCTGATTTTACACTTCCCTCATATGGTCTTCAACTGGTTCTTGTAGCGATTCCTCTGCCCTCCAGCATGAACCTCGTTCATGGTGTAGCTGGCCATACAGCACTTTGCGAGGCCGTCGATTTGGGGGCATCCTTACCACACGCCCCAGCCATTTTAGCTGATGCTGGATGATCCTCAATGTTTCTGGTTTTTCTGAGTATTTCAGAATGAGGCGCTGAAGTCACAGACACACACACACACACACACACACAAACACACACACACACACACACACACACACACACACACAGAGAGAGATTAGACCTGAGTCTTTGAAGGAATTACATGCATCAAATTAACTGTCACTTCATTACGTACTGTGGCTCAAGTGATGGAAAAACAATAAACTGAGAACAAGGCAGGGGAACCGCAGTGGCTCTGCAGAGAGTTGCAGTCTCTCAAACAGCTTTGTGCTCCCTGTCTCATCTGATCTTGTCTTCGGCTCTTGTCTTCTGCTCTTGTCTGTACAAACAGCTGAGACATAGCCAGCGTTCTGTAGCCTTAGCAGTGGTGCGTTTTTGTTGAGTAGCCATGTTCAGACGAAAAAACAAAGATATCGGGCGCAAAAATGTAGCCGTAGTGTTTCCAAAATACGCAGAATTATTAAAAGTGATAATATAAAAAATGTACAAAATCAAATATAGCTGATATATACAAAATGAACGATTCTGATGAGGAGCTCAAAGGAATGTGACCTCACTCTGCACCGCTCATACCGGAAGTCCGCCAGCGTTCTGTAGGGCGTGTCTTGGGTTTCACCATGTTATGTTTGACTAAAAGAGATTTGAAGATGGGGGAGCGGAGGACTAGTCAGCGGGGGTAGATCTTTTGAAACCTTTACTATTTGGGGCAGACCTAATGATTCCTATTGTTTTGCCCCTGAATTATTCTCTCCAAGTGATCCACCCCCTGAGGCTGGATGTGAGTCTGTGGTTCCACTTGAACGTGCCCTTTAGCCACCACAGCTGCACAAATGGGCACAAGAAGGGAGAGTAATTAAAGAGCTGAGAAACCAAAGAGCTAGACAGAGGGAGAGGGAGAGAGAAAGAGAGAGAGAGAGAATTACAAAATGAGAGAGAGAAATAGAGAAAGACGAATTACAAAGTGAGAGAGAGAGAGAATTACAAAGTGAGAGAGAGAGAGAAAATCACAAAGTGAGAGAAAGAGAGAGAATCACAAAGTGAGAGAGAAAGAGAGAAAGACGAATTACAAAGTGAGAGAGAGAGAGAATCACAAAGTGAGAGAGAGAAAAAGACGAATTACAAAGTGAGAGAGAGAGAATCACAAAGTGAGAGAGAGAGCGAGAGAGAGAGAGAATCACAAAGTGAGAGAGAGAAAAAGACGAATTACAAAGTGAGAGAGAGAGCGAGAATCACAAAGTGAGAGAGAGAGCGAGAGAATCACAAAGTGAGAGAGAGAGAGAGAGAGAATCACAAAGTGAGAGAGAGAGCGAGAGAGAGAGAGAATCACAAAGTGAGAGAGAGACAGAGAGAATCACAAAGTGACAGAGCCATTGAGTGAGGGATAAGGGGATAGCGGAGAAAGAGAGCACAAGAAAAGGAATGCAAAGAAAGGCAGAGACAGAGAGAGAGAGTATAAAGGCAGAGACAGAGAGAGAGTATAAAGGCAGAGAAATGCAGAGACAGTGTGAGGGTTAAAAAAACTGGGCATGCCGAGAGCTTTATATCATCCAAGACCAGTAAACAAAGACACAGTTTTCAGCTGCCCGTGGCTTTTCAATATGTCAATTGCGGCCTGATGCTGGCTCTCATGCTGCCTCTTTGATGGAATGCATTAACACGTATCGGCTCCCCGTCAGCTTCTCTGGCGCGCGCTGATAGATCAAGCCGTGGTTCTCACACCAGCTATTCCTCCATCCACCCCCGCACACACACACACACACACACACACACACACACACACACACACACACATCCACACACGCACACGCACACGCACGCGCACGCGCACGCGCACACGCACACGCACACGCACACGCACACACACACACACACACACACACACACACACACCATCCCTATCTGCCCTGCAAGACAGCCTGAACATCTGGGCCGACCACTACGATAATGATGAATAATTATTGTATGGCGTCTCCGGTGTCCAGCTAAGATTTCCATCTTCTCCCCGTCAGATGGTTTTGTCTGAGATCATTGATGAGGGGAATGGATTGAACAGCGCTAACTGCCCTGTGGACATTAGGTGGAATTGTAACGGCGCGGGGGAGGGGGGAGGGGGGGGGGGGGGGGTATTGATCCCATGCCACCGTCAGCTTTCCCTAGTCCCAGCCAAAGAGAACGGAGCGTGATGTATTATCTTGGTGCAGCAGCTTGGCACCTGGTCGCTCCGGTAACGAGTTGGTGCTCACATTCTATTTAAATCATGCGATGGGTCGGGCTGCACATCTTAGCATGATGTTTGTGAGCTCAAGGCAGATATTGGAGAAGAGTGGCAGATTACCCCTCCCATTCATTTCACTGGCTGATGTCAGCTACTTCGGCCGCCTCCATCTTAGTTTCATGGTGCTCAGTATTGACACACCTGAGCTGCAAATGCCTCAGGACTGATGAGCACAGTAACCAAAAGCCTACACTGATTGGCCACACTGGTGCATGACTGAAACCAGCCTATGGGGAACAAACTTCCTGTCACCAAATTAGCTCAAGTTTGCAGACTGAAGGTAACCCTCTAAAGCCTGACCTCCTTGTGTGCCTGTGGTGGTGACAGTTCATCAGCAGGGCAAGATAAAAGTCTCTCCACTCAGAGACAAGTAAAGTAGAGAGCAGTGCTTGAGGGATGGAGTGGAGAGACTTTTATTTTGCCCTGCTGATGATCTGTCACCACCACACACAGATCAGGAGGTCAGGCTTTAGACTATAATGATTGGATGCACCTTTCTATGGAATTGAAGGCTTAACAAGCTAATCAGACTAAAAATGATTAGGGTTCCTAAATATTTGCACAGCCTATTTTTCACATTTGATATAATTTCACACAATTAAATACTGCTACACTAAATATCTTTGTCTGAAAAGCACCCCAGAACTCAGTGTTAACAAGAAAATGAATAACATACCACTGTGATCTTTTTTTGGTGAAGACCAAATCATGCAGCCTCAGAGGGGTGCCAAAACAGTTTGTTGGAGAATGTTGGCGTTTGTCGGGGCAGTGTGCAAGCTGCTTTAGAAGGGGCATTTAGTGGGAAGGGCTGAATTTTTTCTGTCGCGATCTGACGGGTTGGCGACCACAGCTTCAGAGGGTTGGAGGGCCATTAGCCATTGATATTGTCTCAAGACCCTTTATAGAACCCGTGTGTTGAGGTTAGACAAGAAACACAAACATGTGTGGAGGTCATTATCACACAGTGTGCATGGTTATGTTGAGACAAAACCCAACCAGTATTCAGAGTTCCTCTGGGGCACAGCAGGTGGTAAAAGTATAGGCAGGGAACCTACTGATCAAACCTTTGAGGTACTATTGAAAGAACCAAAAGAACCAAAAGTTGCTGAGAGAAATAAAAACAGACCTCCATTAGTTGTTTACCAAATGCAAGCTGTTTTTTTTTCTCTTTTTTTACCAGGCAAAGCGTGTTTAGATCTAGGAGAACAGCACGTATAACCATTATAATTATGTCTTAAACGAACTGGGAGACTATACACTATGCTGGCCTAAGTAGGGCAGAGACAAACCTCTTGGCGCAGACATGCTAAAAAATAACACATTCTGGTTTTAATTGTTCATCTGCCAGCTAAGAGCAGCATTATATCAGCTTGTGTTTATCTAGTGCCTGGTCTCTCAGCATCCAGTCGAGTTCAGGCCACTGCTGTTCAGCAAAGACTGGCTTTGATGAGGAAATAGGGGTTTTCAACCGTCCAGGATTGGTGGGGAGTTTTAAAGAATGGCTAAGGTCTAAAAGATTAAAAAAAACAGAAGGCTATACTATACTGTTAAAAAAAAACTAACTGACGGGAAAGGGAAGGGAAATACACATTAGTGTCCGTCCTTTGCTTAGCTTACTGCTGTGAACAAAACATAGATCCAAGATGTTAGAACATGTCTGTGTTGTTCATGCTCCAGACCACTGCTCAACCCTGCATACAGTCCATGAAGAAAATACTGATACTTGAGCTCTACAATTGTCATAACAAGCTGTTAGCTGGGGTTGGCAACCTCGCCAGCAAACCAGGTAAGGTTTGCCTGTCCTAGATATTTCAGTTAAATGTGCGGGATGATGTGTGGGATGAGATAAACTGACAGCTTAGTTAACTGACTTATTGGTGAGTCCAACACCCTCGTCAAACCCTCACTGTCAAACACAATCTGATGTGGATTATGGGCTATGGTCAGGACGGCTGATTCACATCAGAACTCATACTGTGTGTAGATCAAGTGACAGTAAGATTGACGGTTTTCTATTTTCTGCAAATACAGAGGACATATGTGAACCTGCACAAGTTTCAGTGTCAGCCTGTGAAAGTGACTGAGATTTTAGATAAAGTGGAGAGTTACCTTAATGGAAGAGCTCGCATAAGTGGTATCTGACACTGCACTAAAAGACAGCGAAAATAACATCATGCCGTTATTTCGAAAGGGAAATATTTTTTTCATTTTTGGATAACTTCTGATACACGCAAAAGACAATTGTTGGAGGTATTTTACTTTTTATATTACACTGTTAATTATATGGATTAGATTACATATTCATTATTATATTAAATTATTACCGCTGCCAAGGAGGTTATGCTTTTGTTACTGTTTGTTGGTTGGTTTGGTTGTTTGTCTGACAGGAGTGGACTATTGGGCCTTGACGGAGGTCTGCATAGTCCTTCTGGTTTCTATTGTTTAAGTAATTATCTACAAGATCAGAATCAGTGTGCTTCGACACATGGAATTTAGTTAGAGAAGTCTCCAGTAAAATATATAAATACTAATGTATATAATATAGGTCTAAAAATAGATGTTATGATACTATGACATTTTTAACCATTGTGTTTTTCCATTAAAACACACATTTAAAAGTCACTGGAGTAGACTAATGCTCATATGAACAAGAATACTAGGAGAAAGCTGGGTTTCCATCAAACTCTTTTGCATATTTTAAGCATATTCATGAATATTCAGTTAAAGACAATGTGAATCATCGTGAATCAGTGTTTCCATCGACTGTGGCATGCCCTCAGTTTTGGCATATAATGAGCATTCACTTGATTGTACAGCGGTGGGTTCAACCATGAAATAAAAAATAACATTTATAGAAATAAACCCACAATTAAATGTTATGTTAATATGATTAAACAGTTTTTTATCCGCCGTAGTCACAGTTGGCCCTATGTGAATTGAAATTAAGATTCTTATGCAACTTCAGAAAGTTTAAGGGAATTTGAAGGCCCGATAGCCCCCTGTCAGCGCACCTCTATTGGTTAAAATTACTGACCATAATCAATGAAATCAGATTTGGTCAAAAAAACATTTGGGTAAAAAAACAGGAACGAACCCCTGGCCTTTTGCTTGGAGGTCAGCAGTGCTATTCACCGTGTCGCCACCAATGCTGTTTTCAACGTAGGGTGCATTCTATTCATGAGCTATTGACAAAGATCCGTATTAATAGTGCCGATCTTATCGCTATGTCATTCCGTAGCAATAGTCACTTGGCTATTTATATGGTCCCTGAAGCAGCTTCCATAGGTATCCTATGGTGCTGAGTATGAGATGCAAATGTAGGGACAGTGTGAATGAGACAGTGACGGTGGCATCTCACCAGGCAAGCACATATATCTCATTGTGAATGCAGGAAGGCAGCGGCACTCCAAACACTGATGTCCAAACACAAATCTCTGCTGCCGACGCTGCGTCTCAACACAGACTCTATGAGATATCTCCGCCTTGATCAGTTGAAACGTTGTTTTGAACTAATTGAAATGCTTCTAAAGCACTGTTTCATATTTATTGCTGATGCTTCACATTACACAGAGGCTTAAGGTCATAACACTGTTGATAGATAGATAGCTAGCTAGCTAGCTAGATAGATAGATAGATATATAGATAGATAGATAGAGGTCAGAGAGAGAAATGAAGGTTTCTATCTCTTTTCTATAAGGGCCCTCCTGGTACCTGGTACTGGTATGTATAAAGGACATCAGGGCCCTATGTTATTATGTCTTGCAAAGAGCCAGAGAAAATGAGAGCCAGCAATCTCTTTTCTCATCAAGTAGCCTCCAAACTCAAGAGCCCTGTACGCCTGGAATCCATAATGAGGCGGGCAGCACAAGGAGAGAGAGGAGAGGTACATTCAGCGGAATGAAGTAGGAGCTCTTCTAGCATCCATTTAGCGCAGGAGCAGAAACAGGAAGGACAGTGCAGTGCCCTGAATGGGCGTCTGCATATGGCTCAGGTCCTTGATGGGTACCCCTGGAACATTCCGGATGCATGTCCATGTATTGCAGCTGGCGCTCTGTAATGGGCAAGGTGATTTATTTTGATTTCCACTCCCCTCCCCTCCCCTCCCCTCCCCCTCGACTCCCCCTCTACCTCCCCCAGTCTATCTTTGTTGCCACGACAACGGACAGATGGACCTACTTACACTGCCGGTCAAATCATCCCTTAGTTTTCCTTTTTCCTTTTCCACATGACTTCGGTTGTCATTATTATTTAATGACAGACAATGTTGCGGAGGTCTCTGAGCTTATAATGAGATGCAAGGTTACTGAGGTTTTTTTTTCATTCATTTCTTTCTTTCTTTCTTTCTTTCTTTCTTCCTTTTCTTTCTTTCTTTCTTTCTTCCTTTCTTTTCTGTTTTTAAGCATATCTTAGATCCATTTGCTGCCTAATGACCTTGCCTTTTAATAAAAGCCAGGCCCTGAAGGGGCTGCTGTCATTGAAGAAGGTAAGACACAATGCCAAAAGGGCCAATGAAAGGTTTGCCACTGAAACACTGAGCAAGATAACAGCTTTGTCTGTTTACAACAGATTCACATCCTATTTAACAAAGACAGGTACTGTGAAACAGAAACCTTTATATTTATTTATTTATTCATTGTTATGAAGCAGATTTTTATATGCATTGGATAATTAAAAAAATCAGCCACTACATATGAATAGATCAAGGTCAAAACCAGGCAGCATGTCATTAATATTCATGCAGTATGGCAAGGTTTAAGGGACACTGAAGATGAATGTAAGGGATTTTGATTGTTGCCTCGAGAAAAATCAGCCGTGGACCTCTACTGTCAGCTGCATCCTCTCTGCTCATTAGAAAAGCCTAATGATCAGTGCCAAATTGTCTTAATATTTGCCTGACCTGTTTTAAGTTCAAACAACACAAAAACAATCTCTGGCCGGGAGGACAACGTGTAGGCTGCAATAATAATTGAAAACGTAGTACTCATATACTTGATGTGTGGCTACAGATTTTATTTTAAAAGAAATGTGTGCTCGCGTCGCTGCCAAAGGTAGCCTTACAATCACAGACTTGGACTGCGATTCCTAAAACTGAAGTTGAGCAACCACCGTAGTAACTATGAGAAAGAGAGTGTTGAAACATATATATTCTCTCTATCATTGATGGCTGGTGCTCTGGTGCGGTCAGAACAAATCAGAGCTGAACTCACTGAAGACTGAACTCACTGAAGACTGTGAACTCACTCAGGGGCGGAGATCCCATTTCATTGTAGGGGGGGACAATACATGGTCAAATTTCAGAGTGTAATTCCGGGGGGGGGACATGAAAAAATTGCTTTCACGAGAGCTAGCATAAACTGCTAAATACCGAATTCTCTTATCACACAAACTGAAATTCAAAGTCATTTTAGAATTATCTAAACAGCATTAAATGTACTAACACGAAATATCTATTCACAGACAAATACGTTCAAGAGAACTTGATGCTCAAAATAAGTTATAAAACAGCTCGACAGGGAATCGAACTAGCAACCTTTTGATTATAATACGACTTCTCTACCTCCTGCGCCACTGTCACTCCATATTACAATACCAGCATAGTTGATGGACCGCAGAAAAAGATGACATTCATTTAACTTCAGATAATTTAACAAATCTGGAGAGGCACTGAGATGTAGACCTACGTTTATTAACTAGCATGAACCTGCCCCTGACAGGACAGTGTCCTAGACTGTCTAGCTAGCTATCTTAACTGTGTTAATTACCGGCATGCGTGTGTTATCGGCAAACGTTCACGTTGTCATGCCAATCCATTAATAAACTTATGTATACTTGTGCATATCGATTGGAACTTCGTAAATGGAGTTTAGAAAAAAACGTCTTCTTTACATGTTCTTACTGCGTTCGAGAATGAGGTAAATCTCTTTACATATCGTGTATCATAGCGGCAGCGACAGGGGACAGAGTAGGAAACTGTCTGACAATCTGACCGTGTAGGCTACTGGGCTGATTAACTGAAACACGGAGCTGCCGGTAGCCCTGCCCGTTGGAAACAGCATGTGAACCAAACCACTTTGAGGAATAGGGGGAACATGATTTTTTCAACACTTAAAAAACACATTGTTTTACATCTATAATTAGCACCGCTTGTGTCGTCGTATTTTTATTTAAAAAAAAAAATTCAAAAAATAAAATAAAAATTTCAATGATTGTTGGGGGGGACAACTTTATGGTAGGGGGGGACACGTCCCCCCCGTCCCCCCCGGGATCTCCGCCTATGAACTCACTGAAGACTGAACACACTGAAGACTGTGAACTCACTGAAGACTGTGCACTCACTGAAGACTGTGAACTCACTGAAGACTGAACTCCCTGAACACACTGAAGACTGTGAACTCACTGAAGACTGTGATGAAGACTGTGAACTCACTGAAGACTGTGAACTCACTGAAGACTGTGATGAAGACTGTGAACTCACTGAAGACTGTGATGAAGACTGTGAACTCACTGAAGACTGTGAACTCACTGAACTCACTGAAGACTGTGAACTCACTGAACTCACTGAAGACTGTGAACTCACTGAAGACTGTGATGAAGACTGTGAACTCACTGAAGACTGTGAACTCGCTGAACTCACTGAAGACTGTGAACTCACTGAAGACTGTGATGAAGACTGTGAACTCACTGAAGACTGTGATGAAGACTGTGAACTCACTGAAGACTGTGAACTCGCTGAACTCACTGAAGACTGTGAACTCACTGAAGACTGTGAACTCACTGAACTCACGGAAGACTGTGAACTCACTGAAGACTGTGAACTCACTGAACACACTGAAGACTGTGAACTCATTGAAGACTGTGAACTCACTGAAGACTGAACTCACTGAAGACTGTGACGAAGACTGTGAACTCACTGAAGACTGTGAACTCACTGAAGACTGTGAACTCACTGAAGACTGAACTCACTGAAGACTGTGATGAAGACTGTGAACTCACTGAAGACTGTGAACTCACTGAACTCACTGAAGACTGTGAACTCACTGAACTCACTAAAGACTGTGAACTCACTGAAGACTGTGATGAAGACTGTGAACTCACTGAAGACTGTGAACTCACTGAACTCACTGAAGACTGTGAACTCACTGAAGACTGTGAACTCACTGAACTCACTGAAGACTGTGAACTCACTGAAGACTGTGATGAAGACTGTGAACTCACTGAAGACTGTGAACTCACTGAAGACTGTGATGAAGACTGTGAACTCACTGAAGACTGTGAACTCACTGAAGACTGTGAACTCACTAAAGACTGTGATGAAGACTGTGAACTCACTGAAGACTGAACACACTGAAGACTGTGAACTCACTGAAGACTGTGAACTCACTGAAGACTGTGAACTCACTGAAGACTGTGAACTCACTGATGACTGTGAACTCACTGAAGACTGTGAACTCACTGAAGACTGTGAACTCACTGAAGACTGTGAACTCACTGATGACTGTGAACTCACTGAACTCACTGAACACACTGAAGACTGTGAACTCACTGAAGACTGTGAACTCACTGAAGACTGTGAACTCACTGAAGACTGAACTCACTGAAGACTGTGATGAAGACTGTGAACTCACTGAAGACTGTGAACTCACTGAACTCACTGAAGACTGTGAACTCACTGAACTCACTAAAGACTGTGAACTCACTGAAGACTGTGATGAAGACTGTGAACTCACTGAAGACTGTGAACTCACTGAAGACTGTGAACTCACTGAACTCACTGAAGACTGTGAACTCACTGAAGACTGTGAACTCACTGAACTCACTGAAGACTGTGAACTCACTGAAGACTGTGATGAAGACTGTGAACTCACTGAAGACTGTGAACTCACTGAAGACTGTGATGAAGACTGTGAACTCACTGAAGACTGTGAACTCACTGAAGACTGTGATGAAGACTGTGAACTCACTGAAGACTGAACACACTGAAGACTGTGAACTCACTGAAGACTGTGAACTCACTGAAGACTGTGAACTCACTGATGACTGTGAACTCACTGAAGACTGTGAACTCACTGAAGACCCCCCCCCCCCCGTACACACACACACCAACAATATCAAACAGTCCTGTGTCAACTGTGGAGACCTTAAAGTTTTCTGGGAACTACCATTTCCCAAGACCTGAAGACGGAGACCAACATCCACTCCATCCACTCCAAGGCCTGGCAGAGGATGTACCACTCCATCCACTCCAAGGACCGGCAGAGGATGTACTTTCTGCAGCCACTGAGGAAGTGTGGTCTGCCACAGGAGCTGTTGAGCCCGTTCCACACCGCAGTCATCAAATCCGTCCTGTGCTCATCCATCACGCTCTGGTATGGAGCCACAAAACAGGATGGGAACAGACTGCAGCCAACAGTAAGAACCGCAGGAAAGAAATCACAGGTGCTCTTTTGCCCTTCCTCCAGGACTTCAGGAAACAGGCAGGGGAAATCATTACAGATTCCTCACACCTTGGACCAACCTCAAAACTACCAGATACAGGAGCAGACTCTTTCTTCATGCCATCACCCTCATGCATAGCTTACCAGTATCATCTGCTATGCCATAGCTGCTCTTGTTTCCTCAGATAGTTATTGCACCTTGCTTCACATTTACAAATACTGTATTGTACAAATGCTCATACTTCACTATTGACATACATGATGCACATTATTGTTGCACTACCACACACACTTGCACTTTATCTATATTGTTTGTCTTTTATTTAATCTCTATATTGCCGGTATGTTGTGTATTGTCTGTGAATAATACGCGCATTGTCTGTAAATTGTCTGCATTACTTGAGACACCAACAGCCGGAACCAAATTCCATGAGTGTGTAAGCATCAGTGTCTGCTGAATACAATCACTGTGTCACTTTGGCTAAAGGCATCCGCTAAATGAACGACTGTAAATGCCAGGCTGGCTTGCTCTCCTCCTCTCTCCTCACCTCCTTACTGTATGTACATGTTTTCATCTGCCGGGGCTGGCCTGCTCTCCTCCTTTCTCCTCACCTCTCCTCCTCTCTCCTCACCTCCTCCTCCTCCTCTCTGTGTGTGTGTGTGTGTGTGTGTGTGTTTGTGTGAGTGTGTGTGTGTGAGTGGGTGTGTGTGTGTGTGAGTCTGTGTGTGTGTGTGTGAGTCTGTGTGTGTGTGAGTCTGTGTGTGTGGGTGTGAGTCTGTGTGTGTGTGAGTCTGTGTGTGTATGTGTGAGTGTGTGTGTGTATGTGTGTGTGTGTGGGGTGCTAGCCTGAAGGCTCCCAATTAAAGTTAGTCTTTGGTGCGTAGATATGTCACATGCCTTTGTACCTGATCCCCAAGTGGATCAATTAGAGGACTCTGGGCTGCTGTGTGTGTGTGTGTGTGTGTGTGTATGTGTGTGTGTGTGTGTGTGTGTGTGTGTGTGTGTGTGTGTGTGCCTGCACTCCATGTAACACGCTTGCAGTCAGCCAAGAGGTCTACCTTACATAACGTGGACATAATCCAGTGGACGATATGTTCATCGGTGCAAAAATTGGATTTCGGGGGTGGGGGAGAGGAAAATAGTGTGTTGGCCTGACAGATGCTGGCTGGTAGCGTAGCTGAATAGGGTGGAGTTTCTGTGTTTTCAGTGCCTACCTGAAATGTTATTTTCTTTACCGGATGGAGGCTTTTCATGCGAAATGTTGTATTCGCCTCTCCCCTTGTGAAATAATTCATGTAATGGCGTTTACTTATTCATCGCGAGTGATTACTCATTCATTCGAACCATGCCTATGACATTAAAAGTGCATCCTGTGAATTTTCGGGCTGCTGCGGTTGCGGCCGGTCTGCAATTAACTCCTCCTCTGACAACATGATGATGGCAAGTCAAGGACACAGTCGAATGCCACACATTTCAGGAGTAATGGTGAGAAAAGCAGCAGTTGTTCTGTCCCCTGCTGTGAGTGTGTGCAATCAGTAAGGCGAATATTAAATGGTAAAAAAAAAAAGACTGAAACCAACAAGCTAATTCCTGTTTTTTCTTCTCCCAGAACCAGATATGCACAAAACAACCAATAACATATATTTGAAATATATTACTGTTAAATATATACGGTATTTACAGTGTTCTGATTCTTCTTATTATTATTAAACAACTTTAATGATCACCCACAGATTTGGCTGTGCTCTCTTGAATTAGCTATTCATATTATTCTCAAAGAATTAGCTATCTTAAATAGTCTTAAATTGTATAAACTAATGTACATAATCAAATCTGCATGCTCATTTATTATGCATTAAATACATCTGTTCTGCCTCAATACATTCTTTTCTCCCGGGGATGCAATAAACTGTATATAAACAGATAGATATAAATATTGAAAGATCACATATACAATATAGCATCGTATATTTACTTTCATAGTTGTATGGGTTCATAATGACCCAAGCACTTGGCCTGTATTACAGCGCGTCTCCCAAAGGACATGCACAGGCCCTCATGGTTCACCGGGTGTGACGAGTGGAGACAGACCTGCCACAGGCAGCCTCATCTCGTCTCAGAAACCCTTCTGAAAGTGGGAGAAGTATGACTAATGCTTGTGTGCAAAGCACACAGGGGATATGCTCCCCTAAAAGCATACTTGCACTTCATCCATTGTAACTAGAACAAAGAGTCTCAGGAAGCAAGGATATTCTTTCTCTAGTTCAACAATGGTAGCACAATGGAGCTACCAGGAAATACAGCGCAGGTTACCGCTCGACGCGGTGCAGCGCAGTCTTTGTTTATGGAGACCTGCCTGAGACTCAGCACTGCACTGATCCCCGTTGGTTGGGCACCTCTCATTATACCTCACCATGGCAGCATCAAAGTCCCATTTCCCTGCCGTGTACCTCTACTGATCGATTCTCTCTGACAAAGGGGCTTTGATGGCGTGCAGAGCTGTGCGGACCACATGATAAAAGGGTTGGTCCTGGTCTCACTGTCACGGGCAAGGAGAGAGAGAGAGAGAGAGAGAGTGTGCACTGCACAACTCACTGCTATTCGCTGTCAGAAGAAAAACACTCTTGGTCGTTTCAGTTCATAAGCAAAGAAGAATGCCTCCCCTAGCAGTGTGAGGCGGCGGATTTATAAACGTACCGGCTTTACATATTAGAGTATGGCTGGAAGTGGGAAAAGATGTAAATGTATTGTAAATATTGGATTAGAGGGGGAGAGAGAGAGAGGCAGGCAGAGAAACAGAGCAAGAAAGAGAGAATGAGAGTAAGAGAGAGAGAGAGAGGCAGACAGGCAGAGAAAGACAGAGCGAGAAACAGAGAATGAGATAGAGAGAAAAGCAGGGGCTTCTTGATAACTAAATGAACTTAAAAAAAAAAGTGGAACGCCACTCCGGAGCCTCTTCATTGCTATTCCTCAGCGGGCACGGTAAATATACACTCAGACACACACACACACACACACACACACACACACACACACACACACACACACACACACCCATGGTAAATTACAGCGCGGCCGTGTTTAAGAGAGATTCTCCTGCACAGACGGCTCACGAGTAAACAAGCGCCTGTTCTGGCAGCCGAAGGCTTTTCACGCGATCCTCTCTCCTCTCCCATCCCCCGAACAGAAGGGCCGAGAAGGCATCGCCTTTTGAGGATTACACCCTGGCGGGGAACGTGCCTGGCATTCACCCGGAGCTGCGGGGGAAAAAAGGGAGGAGAAGAGAAAAGTGAAAGAGAAGGACACAGAGAGGGAGAGAAGGAGAAGAGAGAGAGAGAGAGAGAGAGATAGATTGACGGAGATGGAGACGGATTGAAGAATAGAGGTGGCATCTTCTTCTGCAGTGTGCCTCGGAGATGAAGAGCTGAATGAAATCAGACATGCTGCGGGATGAAAGCTTGGCGTGGAGTCGGTTTCTCCCTTCAGATGTGAGAGAGGGCTTAGGCATACTGTAGAAAGCACTTAGAGAGAGAGAGAGAGCGAAAGAGAGGGAGAGAGAAAGGGAGAACAAGAGAGAGGAAGAGAGAAGGCAGTGAAGATGGAGATAGGTTTGTGGTGTCTGTGTGTGTGTGTGTGTGTGTGTGTGTGTGTGTGTGTGTGTGTGTGTGTGTGTGTGTGTGTGTGTGTGCGTGCGTGTGTGTGTTTTACCCTGAAATGCAAGGACTACTTTGCTTTGAGGATGTTTACACAAGTGTCATATTGATGGGAAACATATCCCAGCTCAGGTGTGTCAGAGAAGAAAGCTGGAAGACAACTAGTATCCATGTGGAGAAGAAGCACCCCAGCCTATCTATACCAGCACTGATATTAAAACGAATAGCTGTGGGACTGTGGCGGCCCCGACGAAATAAATCACTATTCGTCCACAGAGATGATCTCTGCCACCGGAAAACAACCCCACTGGCATTTCTGAGAGAAAATCTATATCAGTGTATCATCATATGCAAAAAAAAACCCATATTAAGGAATACGAAGTGTACATATATTGCACCAATTTATGACTTCACTTACAAACTCTTGTTCATAATTCATGCTGCATCCAAGCAAGTATTCATTATTGATTATACCCCTGTCATGTACAGAGTCTCCCTGATGCAGTGGCTGTTTAGAGGCGTTGTGATGAATGCAAAGCAACTGTGAGAGGTGTCGGGGGGGGGTGAAAGGGGGGTCATGTTAGTGCGAAGCGGGGTCAGAGAGGAGGGTGAAGAGGAGTGTGTTAAAGACTTGGTGTGTTAAAGACGTCGTGTGTTAAACGTGTTTGGGAACGCCCTCCCCATCCACATCCGTCAGGCTCCCACCCTATCATCATTCAAACAAACCCTCAAAACCCACCTCGTCAAACTCGCCTTCACCTGCTAACCCCTGCTCCCTACCCTCCACTACATGACTCATTCCGCACAGATTTTGTACTAAAATGTTCTGTTTGTTTGTTTGTTTTGTTTGATCCTCTGTCTTTCTATTTTTTGTTTTGTTTTGTTTGTCTTTGCCCTATGTAAGGCGTCTTCGAGTATCTAGAAAAGCGCTATATAAAAATAAAGTATTATTATTATTAATAAAGACTTGGGTCTGTGGAGAAGGTGTGGAGGGACGTTGTCATGGGCCGAGTAGAGGTCTAGGTGGTGGGGGGGGTGGATGGGGGACCTGAGGTCAACCAGGTGCTCCAGAGATAAGCGGCAGGAAATGAAGGAGCAAATGAGAAGGTGCTGGCGCTGTACTCCATCTATTACTGTTCCTTTCGCTTAGTTTCTTTTTCTTCTTTTTTTCTTGTTCTCTTAATGCATACTTCTCTCTGTGGACAGTTTGTCCACCCCTCCCACACCTGCTGTGTTTCTTAGTCTTTGTGCAGTGGTCTATCTCTGTGTGGGTGGCTCATGTACCCTCTGTCATTCTTTCTCACAACCCCCCCCCACGCCCCCCCACCCCCCACCCCACCCCACAAACTCTACACAATCTCTTAGATCCTTGAGCATGCTGTATGTTTTTCTCTCTCTCTCACACCCTGTCTCGTTCTCCTCTATCTCTTTTACATGAAAACTGTGCTGCAGTAATTGGTGTACTGCAGACAGTCTCTAAATTTAGACAGTGTTGTTTGGAGGTCATGTATCATGTTGAACAGGTAGATGGGTTTCACTATGACGCATATTAGCAGTCCATTCTTCTATTAGCAGTCCCTTCTATTAGCAGTCCCTTCTTCTGTTAGCAGTCTCTTCTTCTATTAGCAGTCCCTTCTATTAGCAGTCCCTTATTCTGTTAGCAGTCCCTTCTATTAGCAGTCCCTTCTTCTATTAGCAGTCCCTTCTTCTATTAGCAGTCTCTTCTTCTGTTAGCAGTCCTTTCTATTAGCAGTCCCTTCTTCTATTAGCAGTCCCTTCTTCTATTAGCAGTCTCTT
>NC_045167.1:23186974-23199474 GCF_900700415.2 Clupea harengus
GAGTAAGAGAGAGCTCATTTCATTTAGCAGGAGGTGTTTGTAGCCAGAGCGGCTGAGCTCTGACGGTGTTCTTGTTTGAACAGATTGTCTCCTGTGCTGTAGCCACAGATTAGACTCCTCATACACAATTATGAAAGCAGCTCAGAGCACATCCAGCGATCGCATGTCAAGATCACACCAATGTCACAACACGTCAGCTGTCAGCAAAATGGGATTGCTATCATTATTTCCAAATTCTGAACTTTCACGTAATGTGTTCCATGTCCTCTAACTCTCTCTCTCCCTTTCTCTCTCTCTCTCTCTCTCTCTCTCTCTCTCTCTCTCGCTCTCTATTTTGTAATACCAAATTATTAACAGTCATGTAATGTGTTCCTGTGATGTGTCCTTTCTCTCTCTCTCTTTCTATTTCCCTCTTTCTTTCTTGAATTACCAAAGTTATATCCATTTTTCTGATGTTTTACTGTAAGTATGAATAGAATATGTATAGAATATATATAATAATGAGTATTTTAAAACATCTCTCTCTCTCTCCCACACTTTCTTTCTTGATTGCCATCTTGCTATCTGTCTTCATTTCCTCTTCACTTCTCCTTTCTTTCTTTCTTTCTTTCTTTCTTTCTTCTAAATTGTAGGCTGCATTCAAAGTGGCAAAATATTCCGTCTCTCCAGACATGAGATACGTGCTCTTTGCATATGATGTGAAGCAGGTATGTATCCATTGGATTCCACAGGGCATTACAGTAACATAAATGCATCAGTCACTTCAATCCCACACACACGCGTTCATCCATAGTGATTATCTTACCTTGCACAGTCATCAAACACACACACACACACACACACACACACACACACACACACACACACACACAGTCATCTCTTCACAAGCTTGTAGGGCATCCTTGCAACATGGACGACAGAAACTAACTGACAATCGTTCCCTCTAAATCCCTGGAGAAACACGTCTGTGTTGCTTAAATGCACCAAGGCAGCCCAGCAAACGAACAAAAGCAGCTTGTCAGTGTTCACAGCTACATATGAAACTGATAGGACGCTGCAGGCAACCGTGTTTTTAATTCTCCGCTCAATGTTGACGTTGGCAGAGAGACAGACACACATGCAGACACACACACACACACACACACACACACACTCGCATACTCAAACACAGACTGTTTCTGGAGCTGTATTCTGAAGCAGGATGATGAGGGCTGTTATATTTCCATGAGAAGTCAGTGGCACCCCGAGGCATTCAGACAGGCATACAGACAAACACATCTCTTGTGTGACCTAATGTACCTGACTCAATCATTATCCAACGCTTTCTAATGCATACGTTACACACACACACACACACACATACACACACACACACACACACACACACACACACACACACAAACACACACACACACACACACACACACACAGGCCTAAAGACAAACCCCGATAGAAGATCACCTGCCATCCTGGTTAAGATCCGAAGCAGGGCCTAATGGGTAGGAGACAGTCTCCTTAATCTCAGGCTGTTATGTCCGCTAGCGTCCATTTAAAACAATTTGTACCTGACATTTCAGTATTTCAGTGAGCTGAACAAACAGAATGCTGTTTCCAATCTCAAAATAATTTAAAAAAAACTTGGTTTCATTAGTGATTGAAAGAAAAACCACATGCTCCTGAATGTGAGAAGGTATTTAAAAACAATGAAAATGAAAACATCTTTTTAATCGGCAAGGAAAGAGGGATTAAACTGCCGTAGAGGAGGAGGAGGGGTGGAGGTGATTTTGAGTTCAGATCACCTTCGCCATGGGGGATGAATGTGGCATGTGGCCGCACCTGTGTGCAGTCTGAGAGGAATGAGACTGTGAGTGGAGAGGAGAGGAGAGGAGAGGAGAGCGACCATGGGGAGGAATTAAGTCATAGAGCCCCAGAGGGGCAGAACCTATCACTGTGGTCAAATGTGTGTGTGTGTGTTTGTGTGTATGTGTGTGTGTGTGTGTGTGTGTGTGTGAGGAGTTCCAGAGGGCCAAAGCCTATCACTGAGCCCATCAGCTCCTGCTCTGCGCCACTTAGAGCACCACACATGCAATCCAGGCTGAGTCTGAAGCAAGTGTGACCCCATACAAATACACACACACACACATACTCAGAGTTGTCCCCACGGCTTGGCATGCACCCCCAACACACAAGGACACACACACACACACACACACACACACACACACACACACACACACACACACACACACACACTCACATACACACACCAGTGCCAGTACCAGTGCCTATGCTGTTCTCTTGTATTCTGGGTGCAAACTGCACTTGGATTAAGTGCTTGACTTTCATTCGTTCATTTATATATAGAGCAATTAGCATTGCTAGATAAAAGTATAATGTACAACGAATCACTCAGCATCTCTTGGTAAACGTGTTTGGTTGTCCATCCATAATGTGGTGGCACGGTAATACCGAGGTCATTTGTTATTGTCATTGCATTGGCACCATTAGTTCATGACACGAAGATAAAGAAAGAGCTGATTGCTTGTATACATTGTGTATGCAAGAGACTTGACAGCATATTTGACACAACTGCTTATTTTCCTCTTGCATCCATCACCCTGATGGTGACAACCCTTTCACCATGATTGACAGTCGTGTTTAAACGCCCTTGTAGCCCAAACCAAGGACAAAAGACCAAATGAAACCCTTTGTGTTCTGTTAGAAAAAGTTTTTTTCTTTTATGTGAATTTAATGTGGTTCATAATATGAGTTCTGCAAATATCTGACAAGACGGTTGTTTGACTCTGTCCACAGGTTTATAGGTACTCCTACACCGCCAGCTACATTATTTACAACATTCATACAAGGTGAGTCTTTCTTTGTGGGCTTGAACAGTAATGCATTTCAGCTTTTAGTCTGTCTAAGATCGCTGTAAGGACAGATATTCAGTTTCTTCCCTCCGAGAAACAGCAAACCGAGAAAGAGGCTGAAGCCCCCGGTAGTTCTGGCCTCCGTAATTATCTGTTGAGTTAGCGGAGAGGGAAAGTAGACTCTGATCTCTATTTTTTTCCCTTCGTCTCTTGTTTCCTTATCTCTCTTTCTCTTTCTCTCTTTCCTTTTCTCTCTTTTTCTTTCTCTCTTTCCTTCTCTGTCTTTTTCTTTCTCTCTTTCCTTCTCTCCTTCCCTTTCCAACCTGAAATCTCACAAAGCCGAAAATGAAGGGCCAAGCTCTAGGCGTGGTAGCCATCTTTGGATCATGAGATCTATAAATCTACAAAGTCTGCGGTCAAGCACACTTTTAGACCAGGAAACTGACAAAGCGGTTCTGTTTGGTGAGAATCATGAATGATTCTGGGATAGTTGTTCCAACTGACTTAATTTTCCTTGATTTTGAATGTCTCCTTCTGTAATGTTAAGATTCTCTCTCTCTCGCTCTCTCTCTCTCTCTCTGTCTTTCTCTCAATCTTTTGATCCAATTCAAAGTGCTTTATTGGCATGACAAATGAGAGATTTGTATTGCCAAATCAGTCATACAAAGGATGAGAAACACAAGGAACAAGAAATCAAAATGTCTGTGTAGACTTACATGTACCTGTCTCTCTCTCTCTCTCTCTCTCTCTCTCATAGGGAGGTGTGGGAGTTAAACCCGCCGGAGGTCCACGACTCAGTGCTTCAGTTTGCTGACTGGGGGGTGCAGGACCAACAGCTGGTAGATATCCCATAATTCCCAACTCTCAGCAGTGAATGCATTCACACAAACACATCTGTAAATAGTAAACAAAAGTACACATGACTATAGCATCTATAGTGCACACAATGCATTCTTTACTTCATTCTTTACCTCATGCCCAGTTCACAACACTAGGCATCCAAAGGCCTTGATTTGGGCATGAGTGCTTATGTATGTGTGTGCATGTGTGTGTGTGTGTGTGTGTGTGTGTGTGTGTGTGTGTGTGTGTGTGTGTGTGTGTGTGTGTGTGTGTGTGTGTGTGTGTGTGTGCATGTCTGTGTGTGTGTGTGTGTGTGTGTGTGTGTGCATGTCTGTGTGTGTGTGTGTGTGTGTGTGTGTGTGTGTGTGTGTGTGTGTGTGTGTGTGTGTGCATGTCTGTGTGTGTGTGTGTGGGTCATTGTTCAGTAGTGAGTGCTTGAGCACAAAGGCTTTTTAGAACCTGTACTGTTGAAGTAACCAGTGGCAACACAATCAGCTGAACATGTGCACTGAGATGTACTTTCGCAATCGCGCGCGCGCACGCACACACACACACGCACACAGACATGCACACACACACACACACGCGCGCGCGCGCGCACACACACATACATACACACACACACACACACACACACACACACACACACACGCACGCACATGCACACACATACATAAGCACTCATGGCCACATCAAGAAAAATGACTACCACACACATCAAGAAATATTTCCTTACCTCCTCACCTTTACAGTTTTTTCCAATCATTTTCGTTCTTGTACCTATACCATGGATACTTTTCCCAAACACTTAACACAGTGGGCTTTACCGACACACACCTCTGCATATCAGTTAACTTTTGGTGCAAAATGCAGTACAACAACCACACCACAATCAATTCTGCCGTAACTTTAACACATGTTCCCTCTCAGAGTAGAATGACCTAAAAAACATTAACAACTTGAAGCATTGTTAATTGCATCTATAAGATGTTGCTGTGTCCTCCAGTTTAGCATAGATTACTGTAGTGTTGCATTTAAAAAAGAGAAAAAACACACACAGACAAACATTTCTTTGGACTACAGTAATAAAGTTTGTAATATGACAGTAAACAAATAATTCTGAAATGCTGCAATATGTTTCATTACAGCCATATGCTAGAATCGCATGTGTTACTGCACTATATAGGCTTACTACATTACAACAAAAAGGCATGAATATGCTACGTATTTACTGCAGTATTTCCAATGCAGTAAATTACATACATCAACACAAGATACAGTCTACCAAAGTACTGTAATACCACTAGAAGTCTGCTGTAGCCCTACAGTAAAGCTGATCCATTCTGTCCTCTGCATTTGGTGTCAAACTTTTACATGTTTGAACTTCGCATTTACGGTAACATTCTCCTCTGCATTGCATCTTGGAAATACATCAATCCAAGCCAAGTATCTGAAGACAGTGTTGATATGTCAGTTTGCCTCTCACAATAGATGTCAAAATTGAGTGTTTCAAATTTACTGTAATTACTGTAAATTGAAGAATTGCATTCTTCAATCACTGTATTTCACTGATAGCCTATGACTTAAATAAAAAGCAGTACTATAATAGTGGAAACAACTTTTCAGAAACAGTTACATCTATGTTTGCCTTCTATAGACTCTATTACTATTAGAGATAGTGAGAAGTCTGCAAGCCAAAACAAACTAAATAATCTAAATAAACTTTCTGCTAAATTAAGAATACTTTTTCTTATTCAAGCATATAATTTAATTTGTCTGTCTAAACAAAGCATCTTTCCATCTACAGTGATCTAAATTACTGTAAGTAAGGTTTTGAACTGAAAGTTAACTGTTCTGAACAGAGTATCTAAACATTGGCAAAAAATGCTGTAGTTCCACAGTGTTTTGCTGGTAGTGAACATTGAATGGTACAGATATCCATGAATTTTGGAAGAAGGTGTCATTGCCAGCATTTGTATCTAAGCATAGGGGCAAGTATCCACAGTTTGGTTCCCATGGTCTACTGGTGTGCTCCTTGTGTTAAGTGTTTTGGGAATGTGAACATGGTATAGGTACAAGAACTAAAATGATTGGAAAAAACTGTAACATGACATATGACATTCTGTACCAGTGAACCAGGTGCCAAACACATGAAGAATAAGATGGTGGAATCGGTCTCAGTGGAAAGCAAAATTAGCTGCGTGTTTGTGGATTGTGATTTCTATATGGTGATTTTCACATTAAATATACAGGTCAAGCTGATTATTCTGAGCACAGTAGTTAACCCTCCCTGAAGGCAAAGACAAATGAAAGTCTCTCTGATTGAGTCAAAAAGGACTGTCTAGACACACTAACCTTGGACTGCTGACGTCCACCTATGCACTTTTGTGGCCCAAATTGGCTCTAGAAGTAGTCCTTATGTCAATGGTGAGCTCTGCTGTGAAAGGCAGAGCCGTTTGGGGGATGGCAGAGCCAGGCTCTCTCTCTCTCTCTCTCTCTCTCTCTCTCTCTCTCTGTCTCTCTCTCTCTCTCTCTCTCTCTCATAGGGAGGTTTGTGGGATAGCAGAGCCACGCTCTCTCTCTCTCTCTCTCTCTCTCTCTCTCTCTCTGTCTCTCTCTCTCTCTCTCTCTCTCTCTCTTTCTGAAATCACAATCCCTTGGGGATATGGGAGGAGATATTAGAATCTCACATCAATTGGAAGTCAGGTGTCATGAGAGGGGCCAATCAATCCATTATGCGGTTTTAAAAGAGCAGGTATCAGAAAAAGAACTGAATTTAGGTTTCAAGGGACAAATCTGCAGAAAATCAACTTAACCGCCCCCCTCCCTCCCTCTCTCTCTCTCTTCCTCTCTCTCTCTCCCTCTTCCTCTATCTCTCTCTCTCTTTCCCTCTCTTCCTCTATCCATCTCTCTCTCTTTCTTTCTCTCTTTCCACTTCCCCTGTGACTACAGATCTACATTTTTGAGAATAACATCTATTACCGTTCCGACGTGAGGAGCAATTCCCTGCGGCTCACATCTTCCGGGAAAGAGGGGGTCGTTTTCAACGGAATTGCAGACTGGCTGTACGAGGGTAGGTATGAATGTCAATGACGGAGAGGGGCTCAAGGCGCATCCAAGGACAAGCTTGTGGAGAAAAAAAGAGGCATCGGCAGAAAGAAAAAAAATACAAAAATCGAATCAAATAAATCAACTCAGAGTCATATGGGAAGAGGCCTAAATAGGACTTTTTAACGCAGAGATGAGTTTCTTAGTTTGCTGCCTTCTTCAGCGAAGACAATGGAGTGCATTTCTCAATGGGCTCAGACTATAATACTACAGCTGTCCTGCCGCGATATTAAATGAACGAGGAGGGGAGTAAAATTTGGAGCGAAGTTAATTAAATTTAAATGAAGACGAGACGTTTTTTCCCCAAGACCGCTGGCAGATATTAACGCTATGATCTATGCATTAGGCTCAAACCAGGCAGGAGAAGGACTGTTTTACACACACACACACACACACACACACACACACACACACACACACACACACACACACACACACACACACACACACACATACAGTAGACTGTTTTACTCCAGATCTGAAATGTAGTAATTACACTGTAATTATAGACTTCATTCCCTAGCTCACTTGATTTCACCTCGGCAGGACTCCGTGAAATGTCCTGTTTGTTGCACGGTGACAAAGTGTGGCGAAGAATTTCGTGCTGAGGGATACATTGCAAACTGGCTTGTGTCTCGCTCTGACAATGGCTGACAACATGACTAGAAATGTTGTTAAAGGAGAATAGCTGCTCTTCGAATAACAGGGTTTTGTGTGTGCAGGTGTTTTGTTTGGCAAGACATTTTGTCACAGTATTTGTCACATTGTCCTTTTTGCTTCCATTCACACACAGTCACCAGTCATATTTCCTGGTACATCTTCAGATATCTATTTTTCAGGACATACTCTTTTTTTGATGTGTTCTTTATTTCCACCGCTCTTTGCTCCTCCAGCCCCTAAACTCACTCCAGACGAGAGCTTTCAAACCCACTCCTCTGCCAGGGCTGTTCCATCGCTAAAAATAATCTATGAGGAGGACAAGCGTCTTAGATTGCAGAAACAACACACAGCCACATGCTGCTCATACAAATAACAAGCACAGTAGGCCCAGATGGGAAATAAAACGCTTTCTGTGTTCAAGGCTTCAGTGTACTGTTACTGGAGTGTACACTAATGGATTGTGTATTTTTACACCCTGTATTGTGTTTTGTAACGTGTTGTTGACGTGCTGTTGTTGACGTGCTGTTGTTGTTGTTTTTCAGAGGAGGTGCTGAAAACACACAAAGCCCACTGGTGGTCCCCGGACGGGGAGATGTTGGCGTTCCTGGTCATCAACGACACCCTGGTGCCCAACATGGTTCTGCCCCAGTTCACCGGAATGGCCTACCCCAAAGGAAGGCAGTACCCCTACCCAAAGGTACACTAGGCCTTTAAGACTGAGAACAAAGTCCCTTTGCTTTGCGTTTGAATCAAGAGGAAATACAGTTAGAGTTAGATGCTTCAAATGTACTATTCTATCACATTCTAACACTTTTTGTAAATATTTAAGCTTTTATCTTCTGTTTTCTCCTGGTAACAATCTTTACTAGACTGTTGTCATGGCAGCTGCAATATTATGTAGTTAGTCTTCATGACAGTCAATACCCAATAATATGGCAGCCGTAACTCCATTATCAATATTCCTAAATTTCCCTCGGGATAAATCAAGTATCCGTCTATCAGTAACTGTCATGACAATGCTGGTAACGCCCATGGCACTGATTCCTCACCAGACACTGTCTGTCATGACAACTTATGAGAAGACCATACCATGACGTAACATGGTTCATAACATGGGTCATAACATGGTTATATCAGTCTTATGATGCTTTAATTCTGTTTTTTATCACTTTTGCTCGTTAAAGCACAATGAGTGTTCACCTTGTTTGCACTTTTCCAAGTGGTTGTTCAGAAAACACTGACAAGCCCATTTGCAAGTATGGATAGGTATGTTTAGGGTGGCGTGCATTAGTATTCTATTGTGGAGAGTGCCAAACACTGATCAATGAGCACGAGTGGAGAAGTTCATCAGTGAACTCTGTTCTCATTGTTAATGTAGTTTCACTAGTTTAACAGCAGTGAGGAGAGGAAATATTCTTGACTTTCTTGGCCCTATAGTGATTGACTAATGTGTTAGCCTAGTCAACAGAATTTTTTTTAACACCTCACAACGGCATGACTTCATTTGTAAGCAATCAAGAAGAGTGGCCTACAAACCCAAGATTGCACATTGTGCAAAAAAAAAGAAAAAAGAACTATTGACTATATTTATTATCAACAAAACCTTAACCAGTCAGCATTTCAGTAGAATCTAAACAGTAGTGTGTGTGTGTGTGTGTGTGTGTGTGTGTGTGTGTGTGTGTGTGTGCGTGCGTGCTTGCGTGCGTGTGTGTGTGTTTGTGTTTAGGGTGGGAGTGGGGGTGTTCATGTCCCTCCTCAGTCCTTCTCTCCCCCCCAAATTGCACCTCGCTATTCAGTGGTCCAGCAGTGATCCACTCAGTCAGAGAGAGTGAGCACTGGTATTTACACTCCTCTCAGCCTCGGCTCGTCTGTTCGTCCTCTCTGCTCTCCTCCAGAGCTCGAGCTCGAGGAAAAGGTCACCTCTCATCGTACGGTGCAATGCATCATGGGAAATCCATGTTTTTTTTTGTTCTTCCTCCCCTCGCCTGATTGTTTTGCCTTCGTATTGAGGGAACCGGAACACACACTTCACGTTAACAAAACCTGTGAATGTCAGCGCCCACGGTTGATTTAGCTAATCAGCTGTTTATGGTTTGTACCCGAGGCTGCTGGAATTGGAAACTAAATAAATGATCAGGCTGGTTGTTGCCACATGCCTCAAGTGTCTCCAAATAATAACAGGAAGTAGATATGAGGACAGCATGATCAAGGGAGATTGGTTGAGTGGGACGAAAAGAAAACTCAGCTATTAGTGTAAGATTCATAGGAGAAAATCGTCAGAATTGCGCATTTACCAACGTGGGCTTTTTATAAAACTGACTTATTTATACAGAGTGTCATACAGAAATGCAGTATGAATGTTAATAATGTTTCTCTTCAGTGACACGGACTCCCATTAGGGCTTTCACTTTGAGACTACCAATGGAATATAAAGTGTGTGTTTGCGTGTGTACGCATATATGTGCGCTTTGAAGATTTTGTGAGTGTGTGTGTGTGTGTGTTTTTGTGTCTCTCTGCTTTTGTGGCTGTCAGTGTGTCTCTTTTTGTGTTTGTGTGTGTGTGTGTGTGTGTGTGTGTGTGTGTGTGTGTGTGTGTGTGTGAGTGTGTAGAAATTCAATGTGGTTGAGTTCAGATATGCTTTTCACACTTGAGTGGGTGGACTGTGAAGGGAGTCAGAATGGAAGGGTTTTGTGTCATGAGAGCGCCATTACATCTCACCAGCGCAAGGGAAGGCATGAGAGTTCAGGTGTGAATGTATTAGTACATGAGAGAGAGTGTGTGTGTGTGTGTGTGTGTGTGTGTGTGTGTGTGTGTGTGTGTGAGTGTGTGTGTGTGTGTGTGTTTGTGTGTGTGTGTGTGTGTGTGTGTGTGTGTGTGTGTGTGTGTGTGTGTGTGTGTGTGTGTGTGTGTGAGAGAGTTCAGGTGTGAATGTATTAGTACATGAGAGAGAGGATACAGAGCTGCTTGGGTGCATGTTCAGTACTTATGTGTGGGGGCGAGCATTGTTGTGAGTGTGTGTATCTGAGTGCGTGTGTGTGTGTGTGTGTGTGTGTCTGTGTCCAAGTGTGTGTGTCGTACCTCTGCACACATACAGTACTGTGCACTCGTATCTCCAAATTAATCATAAATTTATTTTTATTTACAGGTTTACAGATGCAAAATCGGTTGTGTCTGTGTGTGTGTGTGTGTGTGTGTGTGTGTGTGTGTGTGTGTGTGTGTGTGTGTGTGTGTGTGTGTGTGTGAGTGTGTGTGTGTGTGTGTGTGTGTGTCTGTTAATATGTCTGAATATGGATGGAGTGTTTACTTTACTTCACTGTGTTCAAGCGTCTGTGTGTGTGTGTGTGTGTGTGTGTCTGTGTGTGTGTGTGTGTGTGTGTGTGTGTGTGTGTGGTGTGTGTTTTCAGGCTGGCCAGCCCAACCCATCTGTGAGGCTGTTCGTGGTGAATCTGTATGGTCCCACACACACTCAAGAGCTACTGCCTCCTGACACTCTCCAACTCAGGTGAGCTCATCTCAATCTCAGGTAGCATCTGTCTCCAACTCAGGTGATCGTATCTCAATCTCAGGTAGCTTCTATCTCAAACTCAGGTGAGCTCGTCTCAAACTAGTGATCATGGCTTTATGCTGATTCTGACAAATGCATGTTATCACACCAACACTGGCAAGACAAATTGCAACATTTACATAGCCAGATAGCATGAACAATTTCTGGACAACAGCACTTTCTACCCCCTCCTCCATATCCTTCGTATGTCTTTGTCCTGAGATATCATAGCACCTTCCCACAGACACACAAACTTAGTAAAGCCCAGTTTCGTCAATAATCGTTTAACTGTGCCTTGGGCCTGAGAGCATTGGCCATGACGTCTCTGTAGCAGTCTAGTGTCTGCTAAATGCTCAGTGGAGTCATAAGAGCTCTGGAGGGTCAATAAGTAGCTTTTATGCCCAGCCCTTGAGAAGGACTCTTGACTGAATAAAGTGTGTGATCCTTCAGCTCATGCCATCATTGATTTGCTTTGCTTTTCCTCTCTTCTCTTCTCTACTCTTCTCTTCTCTTCTCTTCTCTTCTCTTCTCTTCTCTTCTCTTCTCTTCTCTTCTCTGCTCTGCTCTTCTCTTCTCTGCTGCGGTGCACTTGTGTCCACAGGGATTACTACGTGGTGATGGTGAAGTGGATCAGCAACACACACACGGCGGTGCGGTGGCTCAACCGGGCCCAGAACATCTCCGTTCTCACCGTCTGTGATGCCACCATTGGGGCCTGCATGAAGGTGCAGCTCACACTGAAGTACACCAAAGTACACCAGAAAAGAAAACATAGAGTGCCAGCTCTTACTGAAGTACACCAAAGTGCACCAGAAAAGAAAACACAGAGTGCTAGCTCTCACCAAAGTACACCAGAAAAGAAAACATAGAGTGCCAGCTCTCAGAGCTGTGTGACGTACTTTATGTTTGTATGTTGGCGTAGTTTTGTGAAGGGTGAGTGGATATGTACATAGATATACTGATAATGTAAAGCAAGGAAGGTTTAATAAAATTCACATGATTTCAGGGTGTTGTTCAGCCTTGCAAGCAAAGTGCATCTATGGCATGTATCTAGAAATATAGGTAGAGAGATAAAGAGAAAGAAAGAAAGAGAGAGAGAAAGAAAGAAAGACCATAGACCACTCAAAGTGAAAGGCTGAAATAGTTAACATATTTTAAGTTCTTTGTTTTCTGTTTTCTCTGCTTCAGTTTTAAAGGTGGCTTTACTGCTTGAGTGGCTCTGCTACTCACCAATTGTCCATGTCTGCTTTTATGCTGTACATGTGAGATTTGAGGGCCAGTTCTTGTGATGAGAGAATCATTATGTGATTCATTCTGACTCAATAGGAAAATATACAAATATTTTTTTTTGTTGTCAACATTTGTAGTTATTCTGCTATCACGTGAAGTGTAATTTATTTATTTTTTGCAGAAATATGAAGAAACATCTGAGCTTTGGCTGTCCAAACAGGTATGGTGGTATATACTTGCAAATCTAT
>NC_045167.1:23204474-23241974 GCF_900700415.2 Clupea harengus
TTGCCAACCTGTTGACCAGTTTGTCATGGCAACCGACTATGATGACCACCCTGGCAGAATATAGACCCTGACTATTGACGTGGCATGTATTTCTGTACACAGACTTGATACAAGAATGCAATTTCAGCAATTTTCCTTTTATTTATTATTACATATTCATGTGTTTTTCAGGTCCTGGAGCACCGTCTGTGATTCTGCTGAGTTTAACTAATCAAGACAGTGAGTACTGGCTTCAGTATTGAATCTGATTGATTCTTAAATGCGTTGCTTCGGCAGTCTGGTGTGTGTAAAGTGGTCTGAGATTAGAGTTCTTTCACAGCTGCCTGGTAGTGCTGTTCGAGCCGGATTGTTATGGGTTTGTTTTTATTGTTGTTTTTTTATTTGTTTGTTTACTTATTTTCCCCAAACTGTCTGAGCAAGCAATTTGATTTTTGTCATGTATATCTGTATTGGTCGGTTTGCCCAGGCAGGCTGAAAGAGAAAGAGAGTGAGAGTGAGAGAGAGAGAGAAGGAGACTGTGTGTGTGTGTGTGTGTGTGTGTGTGTGTGTGTGTGTGGTGTGTGTGTGTGTGTGTGTGTGTGTGTGTGTGTGTGTGTGTGTGTGTGTGGGTGCCTTAGGTATAACACCTGAAATCTCACATGGTTGAGAAGTTGTCTTTTAAAACTCGTGGGCACCATCTGTTTATCTGAATGCCAAAACAGTTTTCGCCGTTTATTTCATCATTTGATTCAGCCAACTGATTTTCTGATATTTTACTGCACTTTCTTCTATTGTACTCTGCCCAGTGTACTCAAGAGACACATTTAATGGCTTTGGAAAAGTCACCACCAATAGCTTGGCTACTACAGTGTATTTTATATTACTAACGTTTAATTTTTGTATTGACTTCAACAAATATAAGACCCAGATGTATCATAACTACTTAGAGTATTTTTATATTTTTCACATTACAATCACATTTGCATTTTTTGCTACTAAATATGTATTCTCACGTTTACTACTTAACAGTTTATGCTATCCTGGAAGACAATACCCAACTGAAGGCCTCTCTACAGGAGAAGAAGATCCAGCAGACAGAGTTTAAGGTCATACCAAAAGAGAACTTTGGTAAATAGAGACCCCAGTTCCCCAAAGTATTACCAGAAATAAGATCTGCATTGGTCTCATTTGTGATCCTGTTACCTCTCTCTCTTTCTCTTCTCTCAGATCTTCCTTTGAAAATCTCCTATCCTGTTGACTTCTCTGAGTCTAACCTCTATGGTGTCCTACTGGTGGTGTATGCATCTTTCTCTGATGTTTGTTTTTTGTTTTCAAATATTTGTGGGGGGGGGGGGGGGGGTGGGTGACCCTTTCGCTAACATCTGGCAGAATGTATTCTCATGTGGAATTACAGGCATTTAAAGCTATCAGTGAGGCAGCACCGCCCCCCCCCCTTACACACACACACACACACACAGACACACACACATTATGTAACTCCAGGAACGAGTGCATGGGCTAGACAGAGGAAATTAGTGAACTGAACATTTTATACAGATATACGGAAATTCTCTGCCATTTTTGCCTAATTAGACTTTCTAAATGGCAGGTAATTGAAGTTTAGGAAAGTTTAGTTTTCCTTCTGGTCTGCTCTGAGTCTTTCTGATGTTTAATGACTTTCACAGCTGTCAAACTGAGACAGCAGACGCAAAGCTAATATAGAATATTACACTCTCAGCTTCCATTGCCACATGCCTGAAATTGAAATGAATCTGAATGAAATGGTTGCTGGGAGAACTCTTTCAGTGTTATGAGCACATCAGGGAACCTTTAATTATAATAACTGTCAGACAGAGCTATAGGTTTGCTTGCTTTGGTCTATTTTATGTTAAAACTAAATCAAATCAGAGCATGGCATACGCAACATATTGAAAATGGACCCAGTTACACTTACAGGGTGAAATGAAAGCCTTTGTCTGTATGAGAATGTAAATTTGAATTATATTTTGAAGCACTAGCCACTTTTGCCAGACTTTCTACTCTACTGTATGCAAACAGCAGAAAGCAATTTAAAATACTGTATAGGTGGATTCGATGGCACCTTTAACTAGTATGGGCAAGTTCTGTTTAGTCTCCATCAGTGTCTATAAGGGATCCACAGCCGCACATTTACATTTACATTTAGTCATTTAGCAGACGCTTTTGTCCAAAGTGACGTACAAGGGAGAGAACAGTCAAGCTAAGAGCAATAAAAAAACATGGTGTAACAATAAATACTACTTTACATAAGAATTAGAAAAACGACCTAGAAAGGAAAAAGAAGTGCAGGAATGTAACTGCTGAAGTGCAAGTTAAGCGCTAGTCAAGGTGCCAGTTAGGAAGGGAGGTGCTCTCTGAAGAGTTGGGTCTTCAAAAGCTTCTTGAAGGTAGAGAGGGACGCCCCTGCTCTGGTAGTACTAGGCAGTTCGTTCCACCAACGTGGAACTACAAATGAGGTGTCCGTGGTCAGCCTCTGGTCTGGTCTTGTACTTCACTGAGCCTAACTAATCGGTTTTGAGTGTTTGTATCAGAGGAAGGAAGGGATTTCTGGTATGAGATGAAATGCCAACCTCTGTTGGTGTGCAGTGGCTTGGTCATGAACTGCATCCGGTGTTTGTGTGCGCAGGGATTCGACCCTCGGTGGGCAGACGGTGAATGACAGGTTCTCGCTGGACTGGACCTCGGTGATGGTCAGCTCCCATGACGTGATCGTGGTGCAGGTGGATGGCAGGGGCTCTGGGTTCCGTGGACAGAAGGTCCTGCAGGAGATACACCCCCAACTGGGCAACCTGGAGGTCCAGGACCAAATTGCTGCCCTCCAGTATGTTGATTGATTGATTGATTGATTGATTGATTTATTTAAGCCTCGGAAAACACATTGAGGAATAAGACCCTCATTTACAATGGTGCCGAGGGTACAATGAAAAGTTAATACATTGAAAAATAAAATAAAGAAATAAATACAAAAATGAAATACATATGCATATAAAATAGTACAGGAGTACAAGGGAACGATCATAAATAACAATTTTGAATATTCAGTAAAATACTATGGTTGAGTCAACAGTTACAATCATGTAGACTAGACATTTACCAAATTTACGCAACGGACACAAAAATTACCAGATATTACCAAACAAAGTCATCAATATATGCAATGGACACAAAAATGACCTAACAAAGTCATTTATTAGACTGGTGCTTTTCAGAAAAGGTGTCACTTTCAGATTTGCAGACGCTGTCATGCACTCTGAAACTCCAGCCAAACCATTTGTAGATATTGGTATTGTGTCAAACTCAGTTGTGTGCACAAACATATTGACTGATCAGTTAGCTTGGCAGTGATATGATAGACACATTTAGGGGTTGTTGTTTTTTTTGCCTAAAAGTAATATATAGCCTTGTAAATATATATGTCTTGTATTCACACAACACACTTCTGTAATCTCTGTATTTGCAACAGTGAGGTTAAATGATTTGTGTATTGCAGGTACATGTTGAAATTCCCCTACATCGACCACACACGGATAGGGGTTTATGGGAAGGTAAGCCCACTCAATGCCTCATTAGCAGACAGAAATGATTAGATTTTCCCTTTTAATACGTTGAATCTTTTAAATAATATCTTATCGACTAGCTATTAGCAATGAAGGAATATCTAATATAAAGCATTATCAAAGAGACACAAGCCTTACATGCTAATAGGTTTTATGTAATGTACGCCAGCAGAGTTGTGCTATGTTGTCTATTTATTTTATCTATTTATTTTATTCTTATTCAAATGTTTATTAATTTATTTTTGATGTTATGTATATAGATACTTGATTCCTATTCCTACTACCTTGCTGCTATGACAATTGAATTTCCCTCACGGGACTAAGAAAAGTTTATCTTATCTTATCTTAATAAAAACAAATTGTGTAAATACAATTGTGTTGCTTTTTATTTCAGGGATATGGTGGCTATACCACAATGATGCTTCTGAAATCTACAGAGAAGCTGTTTACGTGTGCAGTGGCTCAGTCTCCTGTAACAGACTGGAAAAACTATGGTGAGTGGATCGCACTGTGATTGATTGATATATTGATTGATTGATTTGATTGATTGATTTATTTAAGCCTCGGAAAACACATTGAGGAATAAGACCCTCATTTACAATGGTGCCGAGGGTACAATGAAGAGTTAAAACATAAAAAAAAAATATGCATATACTGTATATATAAAATAATACAGGAACAACAATTTTGAAGATTCAATCAAATACTATGGTTAAGTCAACTAATCGTTACAATCAAACAATGAGTGATAAAGACTGACACGGTTGGCTCCGTATTTAAGGGATCATATTCTCTGGTTCAAATGAAAAACATCATCGCTGCTGTCATGCACTTCACAAACTCAGCCACAAATTCAATATATAGATCATACCATACAACAACAAGTGTATACATTGAACACATGGATGTTGTTAGGTGTATTTTTAGGAATGTTGCCCTTGAGTAGTAAAACACTTTTGTTATAAATAAATGCAGACAGATATTTTATATTTTATGTTGCACTGATCATCTTTAATGTTTGCTCCCCAAGCATCCTTCTTCTCGGAGCGCTACCTTGGCATGCCAGCGACCAATGACAACAGATACCAGGTAGGCTGTTCGTGCGTGTTCTGGTTTCATATGTATCGTATTTACTGATTGGAAAACAGCCCGAAATAAAGGGATGGTATGTGCATGTGTGCTTGGGGAGGTTAGCCTTGAAGCATTGTTTGTGTAAGTGTGTGTGTTTTGTGTGTGTGTGTGTGTGTGTGTGTGTGTGTGTGTGTGTGTGTGTGTGTGTGTGTACGCGTCGGATGCCCATGTGTTGGTGTATGCATCTGTGCATTTGTTTACATGTTTGCGCGGTTGCTGTTTAGAGGCCACATCCTTTTCCACTGGGCCCACTGTTTACACTTCAGATGTGTTCTGAGCAGCCCATGAGAGGGATGTACCTCCAGGCTTCCTCCATAGACGGGCTGGCTCTGGAATCTCTAATTAGTCACAGGGACTTACAACGGAATTAAATCTACATTCAACCCATTATACTGTATCCACATTACAGTCTCCAACAGCGAAGCCTGGCCTCGCTAGTTTAGATCTGTCTTTAGTTGAGTATTATGGGATGCAGTGCACTCTAGGGAACACAGTTTGATTAAAATGATGATATCTGATGCTACGTACAATTCAGTGAATGGTAAGAGTTATCAGAATGTACTCCTCCCATGACTTAATGAGTCCTCTGAGATTATGACATAATTTCCTTTCTGAGATGCTGCGCATTAGACTACTTGTTTCCCTGTTACCTAACATATTACCATATAGACTTATAATATAGTTCCCTAACATATATCATAAGATGTATATGATTACCCGTTTCTCAGCATTAACCCACTTCATCTTTCATTAACTTTTTGTTTCTTTTTGCTATGGTTATGGTTGTGAATATTTTTTTTTAATGTATTTAACATTTATCTGTTAAATAATGTAAAGACATCATATGGAACATTCTTTAAACTCCAGTACTGTCAGAACATTCTCCATGGAGACTTGACTTATAAAAGAATTAGAGTGAGCTTACGTAGTGTGGTGCTGAATCTGTGTGTGTGCCTTTGTTTCAGCTGTCCAGTGTGCTGTCCATTATCAAAGGACTGCAGGACCAGAAACTCATGATTATTCATGGGACCGCTGATGGTAGGATTTGTGTGTACGTGTGTGTGTGTGTGCGTGTGTGTGTGTGTGTGTGTGTGTGTGTGTGTGTGTGTGTGTGTGTGTGTGTGAGAGAGAGAGAGAGAGAGAGAGAGAGAGACAGAGAGTGCATGCAAATCCAAGTGTGTGTGTGTGTGTGTGTGTGTGTGTGTGTGTGTGTGTGTGTGTGTGTGAGTGAGTGAAAGAGGGAGAGAGAGAGAGAGAGATTTGGTAACTGCCGGAAGGCTGGCTATATAAGAACCATATTATAATTTCATGCCCTATGAGTGCTCATTCGTAAGTTGCCCCTCTAATGTGAAATAGGCTTAGCTGTGCTGTATGATAAGGACTGCGCTCACCGTACCATGAGATGCTGTTATCACCACAGAGTGATGGTGAGCTCACTCCATGAAAGCAGCCCGCTTTGGGCCGGGTCGGGCCCAGACCCGGCCCAAAGTCAGCCGGCATCTCAGCGCTAACATGCGTGTAGGTTAGCAGTTCAGTATCACCGAGCCGGCGTTCACAGCCGGATAAGCCATAGATTAAATTCAAAGCAGCAGTACTGTGCTAAATTATGATCCACAGTTAGCTGATGTGTGTGTGGGTAAGCAGTGATATTCAGTATCATCACGCCTATGTTCTCGGTCAGATAAGGCATAGATTGAACTCAGAGCAGCAATACCATGCTAAATTATGATCCACAGTTAGCTGATGCTAACATACTAATGATACTGAGTTCATACCACTGAACTGCATACTAGATACTACTACTACAGTACCGCCTAGCTTTGTTGTACTGTATGAGTGTGGGTTAGGTTTGTTGTACTGTATGAGTAGAGGTTAGCTTTGTTGTACTGTATGAGTAGAGGTTTGTTCACTCCACCATAAGATTTTCCACTAAACACTGACACCAAGTTCACTTGATTACAAGCTAGATTAAGATCTAAGTACATGGTGAGTGTGTGTTCACCCTCTTGTGATCAATAAGTGCCCAATATCACGCCGCCCTTAATACAGGTAAACACCGTTAACGCTGATATCACTCTGACATGACCGTCCATTTTTCTCTCTCTCTCTCTCTTTCTCTCTCTTTCAGCTAAAGTGCACTTTCAGCATTCAGCCGAGCTCATTAAGCACTTAATACAGTTCGGAGCCAACTACTCCATGCAGGTGCGTTCTCTCATCGCTGGAAAAGCATAACATGATAAATATGTTGGCAGCAACCTGCTGCTAGCGTTCAATGTGAAGCAAAATGGAGAAATATTTGCTTAGATCGCAGGTGTTCGGCAGTAGTGTTCACTCGGTAAATATGAGCACAGCTGAAGTGCCGGTCTACTGTGAAATTTCAAATACTCATACTACTGTAATCAAAGGTCATGAATGGAGAAGGATTTAACAGGGATAGTTGACAGTCGCAATGATATTGCACGGTGTCTTTTTTTCGACCTATAGCAAAGGGAATATGAGACAGAAATGAAACGAATGCATAGGCTACAACGCAGGCTCGGGATGTGTGCCATCAATTGAAACCTTATCCGTGTGCCTATCTCATATAGACCACGCAAGACGATAATTCTAGGGTTACGTGACAAAAATCATGAATTGTTGCCCAGATACAAGTGGTGGATCAATTTTCTCACTGGCTCATCTTACCCCACACTACCCTCTCTGTGTGAACAAATGGAGGAGTCTGATTGATGACATTCAGAATTGTCAGATCAATATAGATAGAATCAGGTTTAGACATATGTCAACACATTTTTGTGCACACCCACAAGACACATGGACACACACACGTGCACACACACACTGAAGAATACTCCATAATACCCAGTACACACACAAACTTTTGTCTTTCCTGACAGACATATTGGCCATGCCATATTCTGTCTGATAGCTGAATGGATCTGTAAAATGCAAGAGTATTTGCGATCACTGTACACATTTACAGATATTGTGGGCTAATGCTATGCATTTGAAAGGCAGATGAAAAATGCATAATTCAGTGTTAGCCTATGCTAATTTGCTTTGTGAAAACTGAAACACACACACAATTGCAAAATTGTTGGGCTCCACATAACACAGATTACTGTACTTAATAATGAATTAACAGTGCTTAGATATTAACACCAGAGCAATGAAAAATCCTGGCTAGCATCCCATTTTAATTGTTGTTGTAAAACCGCATGCCTCAGTGGATAGCTGCATACAACAGGTGTGCCGAGATATCATTCTCTGTATCTGTATCTGGTCAATCAACAAAAGTATCTGTATCTGTAATCGGATACAAGTCCAGAGAAGGGTGTGGATAAGTCATGTTAAATGAGGCAAATGTTGCATTTTCTAACCTTATATTTATCGGCAATGCAATTGTTGTTCCTTTGAAGCATCAAATTGACTAATATTTGCATATACTTTATTATGAAATATATTCCCACATCCTCATACCAACGGCGTAGCCAGAATAGTTTTTTCAGACAGGCCTTGGCAAAAGTGAATGGGTACAACTGTCACTCACCGTCCATCACTAGCCGACACATTCTTTATAACCTATTGCTGAACCGAATGACAGGCCAGGCACCCCGTATCACAACTTACACAGCGTACTCAATAACCAAACTAGTCCGATATTGAATTGTTTCTTTGCATTGAAACGGAATCTGTAGAATCTGTAGAAACGGAATCCACAAAATACTGCTGCGTTTTTTTTCATCAAGCTCACTTTAACCAGAAGTAGCGTAAAATGCATGCCCTGTCACAAAAGCACAATATAATGCTGTATTTCATGCAAATTGACGCTTAAACTTCCCATCAAATCTAGTAAATTGCATAAGAAATGTATTCGCTGGAAATACCACAAAAACATGGAATATCATATTTGATATTCATACAGTGTCATATTATTTCATCATTGTCCCAGTGGCGGATACTGAACGGGTATCAAAGATCTCATAATTATATAAAAGAGCTCGTAATTACAAGATCAGGATCTCATCAGGATGAAAATAGATCTCATAATTACGAGATCATATCTTCAGCGTGTGCACCATGAATGAGAATCCTGTCGGTGCCCCTCCCTGGTGAAACCCCATTTCATAGGCTATTGTGTGCCTGAAGTAAATGGTTGACATATTTCATCATGCTCTTGCCTGTGTTAGGCGTATTGAAGGTGCAGTCTGCGGTTCTAAAGCCATACACTTCTTTTTCAAATTGAGCACATTGCTCCTCACAGTCCTCCAGCCTAAACTGCAACTAATGAAGCCACTGCTGAAACTAACTTGAACTAAACAGAAATTCAGATTGACTACAAACATATTACCAAAATAAAAACGAATTAAAAAAATGGAAAACTATTGTAACCTTGCACCAAGCTGCGGTGCTATTTCAAGCATGTGTGCAGCAGTCCACATTCATGATGGTTTTTCAATTTCCAGTTTGAGTAAAAGTGTCACAATAATAAAGTATGAAATTACCTGAGGGAGTAAAGGTGTGAAAGTCAGTTATAAATAGATCTAATTACCTTCAATAAATTAACGTCAAGAAAGTCATAAAATGGAAGAAACTATCTATACAGGAAGATAAAGACAGTCATATGGGCGGCATTAGTAGCCCAGCCCTGATCCATTACTCATAGTAATTCTGTTAGAGTGTTTCAAGTTAAATTTTCAAGTGAATTTATTTCACTTGTTTTATAAGTTAACTGTGGGAGCTATATCTTTTGAACCTGAGACACGTCATTGCCTGGAGAAAGAAACTGGTGTCTGAAGTCCACTTGAAGGCATTTAATTAGCCGCTATGTGTCCATTAAATAACTGCATCACTGTCATTCATGTAGCAACTACAGTAAATTACAGCTAAATATTTTCTTTATTATTAGGTCCATATTAAGATCTTAACCATGTAATTAAAAAAACTGTTTAAGGTTTAAACCCTTTTAAGGGTTAAAAAACCCTTAAAAAACCCTTAAAACTTCTAATGTGGTCATACATTAACCGAAATATGAATCAAAAATCATTTCAGAGCTTTGAAAAGATCTAAAGTCCTGCCATGTTGTTGCCTTGACCCCTGATCTCTGCAGATCTACCCAGACGAAGGCCACGACCTGTCACTGAAGAGCCAGCGCCACCTGAGCGAGTCCCTGACCGGCTTCTTCCACACCTGCCTGCACCCCTGCCTGTCCCCGCTGCCTGTGGAGGATGACGAGGATGAATGATGAAGAACAGACACAGCCAACCAACACCACTGGAACTTTAACACACTGAGACCTATGGGAGAGGTCTGACACAGACAAAAGAGACTGCCACAGAAGGGGAGTGTGTGTGTGTGTGTGTGTGTTTGTGTGTGTGTGTAAGAAAGACAGTGAATAAGCAAGTATGTGTGAATTTTTGCTTGTGTGAGAGAGGTCGAATGAGCGTGTGTGTGTTTGTGAATGTGTGAGTGATTCTGTGTGTGTATTCTTATTTGAATGTGCATGTTCCTTTCATGTGTTGAATGTATGTAGAATGAGTGTGTGTGTGTGTGTGAGTGCACGTGTGCGTGCGCGTGTGTGTATGTATTTGTATGTTGTGTATTGTTTTATTGTATTGGAATTTGTGAGTTATTTGAAGGATGACTGGAAGCCTATTAGTGGAATAGCACAAGAGCCAGGCAGAAGAGCAAGTGACTGGACATTTCCACACATATTACAAAAAAACTCACATATTGTACCATGTGCTCACGCGTGTTTGCGAGTGTGTTAGCGCCTGTGTGTCTCTCAGCAAACAATGGGAGATTTCCACTTGTCAAATGGGCCACTTAACATTTCTGACAAAGCACAGACCTGCTTCCCTCTCTCTCTCTCTCTCTCTCCTTCTCCAGTATTGACTTGGCTTCGCCATTCACCCTAAATGTTGGTACGGTAACTGCATGTTTTGTTAGAACTAATTTACCAGCATTGATCGGACTTGTGATTCTGACCTTTGACCTCACTCCCACACTGGCCCTGACCCCCCTCCACATCTAGGCGGCGATTACACTGGAAATTGTGATGTGGTAGCGGCAAATCAAAATGCCACGCTCAGACCATAATAGTTCTATGGCTACACATTCTATCTGGTTGCTAAGTGATTATTTTCTACTGTTGGTTTGTCAACGACGTTGTTGTCATTTCAGACACCCCCACCCATTTAAAAATCGTACTGCTGAAATGTTACAAGGGTATGCTAAGCTAACATTGACGAGTGTTGTGATACTCTCCAACAGTTGAATCAGGTTGAATTCAAATCAAGGCTCTGCTCCCAGTTGGCAAGCATAATGTTAGCAACGTTGTTAGCGACCATTCTGCTGCTTATCGATAGTAAACAAGAGAACATCCACTGCTTCTGCCACTACTGCCACAGGTCTGTGTGATTGCCTCCTCAGAGTTCCGATGCGGTATGTACTTCATATTCTTTTCACATCAACTAAACGAGTATGGCTGTCGACAAGTGCAATTTCCTCCTCCCCCCCCCCCCCCCCCCCCACCCCACTCACTGGATGTTGGTAGATAATTCTCCCCTAACCCAGCTACAGTCAATGTGTAAATATGTATATTTTAAAATTGTTGGTGGCAGGGAATTGATAACTAGGGATAAATTATATTCGTTATGTTTGTTGGGCTTTAAGTTTTCTGGTTTTTGTTATTGTTTTTGTTTTGTTTTTTTGTTTTTTTCTTTCTTGAAGATGGATTTTGTAAAGGCTTGAGACTTCATTTTGCCATTCTTAAGCAAAGAGCTCATGTGGGTGGGACTACTCGCTATTGTCTGATAGAGATGATTCAAAATGAATTAAACACACTTTGTGAAGTGAACAGGCCTCTGTGGTGTGCTGCTGTACATAGGTTTCACCAGAAGTCGCTCACAAACACACACACACACACACACACACACACACAGACACACACCCACACACACTGGAAGGAGGTTGTTCACTTGCTTGCAGGGGGACAGGACGTTAGAGAACAGACAATCAGTATTACTCAGTCACAGACACACACACACACACACACACACACACACACACACACACACACACACTGGAAGGAGGTTGTTCACTTGCTTGCAGGGGGACAGGACATTAGAGAACAGACAATCAGCATTACTCAGTCACACACACACACACACACACACACACACACACACACACACACACACACACACACACACACACACACACACACATACACACTGTATCTGGGTTACCAAGACAGGATAAATTGCTCAGACCTCCAATGGGAAGAGGAACAACATGGTGTGTGCTTTTCATCCCATCTGCTCTAGAGACACGGAAGGAAGGAACTGGCTGACTGACTGACTGACTGACTGACTGACTGACTGACTGACAGACAGACAGACAGACAGACAGACAGACAGACAGACAGACAGACAGACAGACAGACAGACAGACAGACAGACAGACAGACTGACTGACTGACTGACTGACTGACTGACTGACTGACTGACTGACTGACTGACTGACTGACTGACTGACTGACTGACTGACTGACTGACTGACTGACTGACTGACTGACTGACTGACTGACTGACTGACAGACTGGCTGACTGACTGGCTGACTGAGAGACTGGCTGGCTGACTGACTGGCTGGCATGCAAGCAGAGTCCCGCTTCTACAGCTTGTTCCTTTCAAGTATGTCAGCATCAGCACTTATCACATCACCTCCTGACAGAAGTCGTGCACTCCAACACAAGGGTATGGCAATGGTTGTGCTTCAGGAAAGAGGCTGTCTCAGTGGAAACAGAAACGTTGGGCACAATCTGAGTCTAAGTGACATGCAACATGATTTTTGCATGCAACAAGAGGATGTTACATGTGAAGTGAATTGGATAAATTTAGCTACAATAAAGATGAAGCTGTTTTTTTTATATTAAATATACTTGAAGATGCACATCTCTTCAACAGATGTGGAAATGACCATGGTATGATTGCATCTTTAAACCACACAAAACATCTTACTTAACACACAGTGAACTAATTGTGTCTGTCTCACAGATACATGCTTTTGTGCTGCTATTTGATGCCAGCAACCCTCAGCCGATGAAACCCTGATGTCTAACCTTTTGTACGTGTTGAGATATGGATACCTGTCGAAAAAGCATTTTAGCTGGTGTAATCATCAATACCAGCTGTCACGTACTGGCACTGGCCAGCACATTGACCAGCCAGCACACTTTAGCTCCTTTCTGTCTCGGGTACAAAATGTCCATCCGCACCAAGGTTATTATAGTTAACGAAAACTAACGAAAAAACGAAAACGAGGTGTGATTTTTTTTTTCGTTAACTGAAATAAAAATAAAAACGAGGCTTTATAAAAAAACGATAACTAACTGAAACTTTATTGTGTCTTTACAAAACTAACTAAAATAAAATAGAATTATAGAGAAAATGTCCTTAGTTTTCGTCTTTGTCAATGTATTTCATAAATGTCAATGTATTTCATACGTAGCCTTTTAGTCTATCTTCCGCCGTACCACTTTTAGTACACGCCCCTCACCTGGTTTCATGGCGGCAAAAGTCGGGAGAAAGCGAGTCTTATTTGGGATTACCTGGAAGGCTGGAACAGTAACGTGCGGTGAGGTTCGTGGCTGGTGAGGCACTGACTCAGAGTCAGATTTACAAATATATAAACCCAATACAGTAGCTTAAATCACTATTCAATTGGCAGCTTGCACATTGACTAGGCTACTGGTTGTTTTTCATACCAGCATTCTTTACACACATAGGTAAGGTAGCTACATACAGTTGGCAGCTGCTAGCTTGTGATGAACTCGTGTTAATATGTGTGATTATGCACTCGTGAATATGAACTCTTAAGAAGTTGCACAGGCCCCCTGAGGGTCTCCGCTGTACGTCCAAAATCAAATCTATTCTTGAGGTTCAAAATATTTACAAAGCAATTTGGCTTTGGATGTGAGAAGTCGATCGAGTTATCTTCTGTCCCGTGGTTTGAATCATACCTTTTAGCTACGGCATTGATCTCCCATTATTGATCAATTCACGTTTTGATTGAAAGTCCAGTTATGAGAAATGTTTTAGCTTAGCTATAGAATCTTCTATTTTCGTAGTCAAGGTAAAATATAAGAGAGTAACGGCAGAACAAGCATTAACCCAACCGGTGGCCTCTCGCATGCTCCCTTCATTGAAGCAGAGATACTGTTTGCCTCCTCTCCGTGCTTTTTCACTGCGGCTTTACGTCAGATCAGCAAAACTAAATAGGTTCTACGCATGCGCTTAACCCAGTTTGTGAGGGATTGCGCAATCTGAGATAAGGCACAGCTCGTCGCTGCCTCACCGTCTCCTGTCTGTTTGAGCAGGACATGCGCAAATTCTGACTGACACACGTCTGACACATATCTTTCATAGTTGTCTTTGGTGGATGGCTGTTCATCTGTCCTAAGTGAATACTTTTTTTTTAAATGGTATGTTTGGTGAGTTTTTATTACATATTATTTATTGTAGCTTGTATCTTCTATTCATTTTGAGCATTTTGTTTTGCAAGCAAAACAATTAAGCTTCCCTGAACTGCCCCCCCCCCCCTGGTCTGTTGCATTCCACAGTAAAGACTAAAACTAATACTGAAACTAATAAAAACTAAACTCAAACTAAGCATTTTCCAAAAATAGAAACTAAACTAAACTAGCAAACCCGCTTTGAAAACTAATTAAAACTAAACTGAAATTGAAAACAAAAAGTCAAAACGAAATAAAAATAAAAACTAGTGAAAAATGCAAAACTATAATAACCTTGATCCGCACACAGTAATATCTCCACCCACACACACCTCCGCATGCACATTAACCATGTCTTTCCCTGAGGAGAGCAGGGCACCGTGGGATTCTTAGTAAGAGTAAGTAAGAGTAGTAAGTAAGAAATAACTAAGAATTTGGTGCATAGATGGAGGAATAAGGCATGTCTTTAACTGTTCCCTCACACACACACACACACATACACACACACACACACACACACACACACACACACAGACACACACACACACACACACACACACACACACACACACACACACACACACACACACACACACACACACACACACACACACAAGCACAATATAGTGATCCAGTCCTATTTCTCAGGAGTGAAACTTGTTCAGACAAGGGCATGTCCCAGGTCCCTCTCCCCCGGGTCCCACATTAGGGATCTCCGAGACAGATTTCATTAGCGCACAGCCTGAGCCAATTAAACCTGGAGCCCAAGTCTGGGTCTGATTAATACCTTCATGGTGCTCGCTGGTCCCATTGCTAGACAAGGGCAAGGACACACACACACACGCGCGCGCGCGCTCACGCAGACACACACACACACAGTCACACACGCGCACGCACACACACACACATAGAGACAGAAAGTGCACACCATAAGCTTCACACATACATGGTTCAGTCCTTCTGAAACATGACATTCACATGTGTTCCCTACATGCACACACACACACACACACCACACATATACACACACTACCATAGCTTAGTGCCTGTGCTACATGCCCCTATGATAGTTTCCCTGGGCAGGTATTAGCACAAGGGTGTGCTCAGAGCCATACATCATCTCTGGCCTTCTGCTGGGTCTTAATTTCCCTGTTTCCTGAGAAATGCCCTCCATCATTAAACAGTGTGACATTTTACAAGGCACATTTTGTACAGCATTGCGTAATACTGAATGTGAACAATGCTGCCGTGTGCTTCTGTTGTGTTGAATAATCTCGCCAAAATGAAGGAAGCAATTGCTCACTGAAAAACAACAAGACAGTGTCACAAAAGAAGTTGTTTTGCAGTTCCCACATTTAGCTAAACTAAACAACCAGTTGGAAACTGCTTTGCATTGGCTTTCTCTTGAACTTACATTGGGTAAAATACTTTTTTAAGGAACACGGCCATGGTACATAGGAGTTTCATACACAAATTGTACATTATACAAATGTTTATGCAATTTACCAAATAAAATGATCAGACCACAGATGTTTGAATGTCCAGGCATTCAAAGATAATCTGTGGCTTACACCATAAAATAACCATTCACTGGTAAATGCACTGCCTGTCAGATACTGCTCTCAGTGCGGTAACAGACCAAGTCCTTGTGTAATATTAAAACTTGCTTCAAAGATATGTGGTGTAGCTGTGTGGAGTGAAATGTTAGTGCTTTACCTATCCATGTAACATGCTCACACTCACATTCTCTTCCTACTGAAATTGTTTTATTTTTTTTTTCTAAAACAATTTTCCAGAAAATGCTCTTTGAAGGCTTATCTGCAGGTGTCCTAACACCTGCGGCCCACTACAATTACATTTTATCAGAAAACCGTTAATGTATTATAATTTGCTGTTTTGACTAAAACATTTTCATTCGGGCAGCTTATACACAAAGAGGAATGCCAATAGATCCAGTCCCTGACACTGACAGTCATTTTTGTGTTGTGTGTGCACTTAAAGGCACAGTTGGGGTCAAATGACAATGAAAACCACAATCATCTAATAGCCTTATGAGTCAGCTCATCAATTTCAGCATGACAACCACAATTGATATCATGCCCTTTCTAATTGAATGAACGAGGTTATTAAATTAATTCCAGTTTAAACACAATCTTGTACCAATTTGTCACATTGCCGTATGAGTTAAATGTATTGCTACATTTCATTTTGTGTGTACGTGTATTAGCTGAATAAAGCAAAGTGAAGCTTTCAGCTCTAACACAGTAGAGAAAATGATCTGTACATAACCCTAATGTAGCCAAACATGAGAAGGTTTGATGTCATTTCTGACCATGCTGTAGGGCTGATGTTTCAGAGTTATAAATAACAAGACAATGTTGTTAATGTTTTTTCAATTTTCTTATGTAAAGTAGTATTTATTGTTACACCAGGTTTGTATTGCTCTTAGCTTGACTGTTCTCTCCCTTGTACGTCGCTTTGGACAAAAGCGTCTGCTAAATGACTAAATGTAAATGTTAAAAACCCAAGAATTGAATCTGGGTTTCTTTGACATTTTCATATAAGTAGAATGAATCTTATTTTCTCTTAGTATTATCTGCTCACACAAATGTGTGAAAGGTCACAGGCATTTTTGAGTGTCAAAACACATTAGATTACGGCAAAAGTTCAGACCCCTTTTAAATGTCTGGTAAATGGTTTATTAGTTTAGTGCACCACCACTTCAGTATTCATATTACATTTCAAAATGATTAGGTGCTTCATTCGATTTAAAATACAGTACTACTTGGAATGAGATCTTCAGTCCTTACCTCTGGAAAACAGCCCTGCGGTAATGTAGACCTCAAGCATATGTACATTTTAATCCTTCACTGTTGCTTTGTCAGTTGAGGTTTGAGTGTGTCTCCATCTAGTGGACGGAGCACAAACTGCAGATGTCTTGAACTTTCACATCTCAGTATCATTACCTTCCTTTAAACAAGATGGAAACCGCTGTTCACCTCTAGTTTGTCCTGCACCATCTGCTTTTCACAGGAAGCAATTAGCTCCACCACTTCAAACTCCTACGTCCACCTACCTGGAACGTTTATGGCTGTTGAAGTAATTTGAGTCTCTTTTGTAGTCTCGTCAGCGGGTGTCTTTCTCCTGTGCCAAGGAACCCTGATCCCCTGGGAAGTTGTGCGCTAGCATAAAATCACCCTTATAGAAAGGCACACTATTTACACTCAGGAATATCCTGCAATACTGCAATGATGTAGTAGGCCTGCCAATGGTCAGTTTCCCAAAAGCACAACATCTCATGTTGTTGCTAAGCAGCAGATATGAAGCTCTACCTTCCACTGTCACCTGGTAGTAAAGGTAGAGTTGGCAGTTCTACATTTAGCATTTTACATCCAAAGCAACTTACACATTTTACATTGATGGCACACTGCACATCAGGAGCAATTAGGGGTTCAGTGTCTTGCTCAAGGACGCTTCAACAGGGAATCGAACTAGCAACCTTCTGATTACTAAACGACTAAACGACTTCTCTACCTCCTGTACCACTGTCGCCCCTAAGTTCTGATGAAAGGTTGTTGTTGTAACTGAACAACCAACCAAATTATACCCCTCCATTCCGTGCAACATGAGGCAGCATAAATAAACACATGGCACAAACATGTACACACGTACATGAACACACATACACACACTCACAATAGTTTTGTTGTCCTGTTTGTGATGGTCCAAACTGGAGCAACTCAGATTTCAGTCACCCGTGTGTGTGTGTGTGTGTGTTTATCACTGTGAGCAACACGTTTTTATTGTTTTATTGTCTTTGTTTTTTGTTTGTTTGTTCTGTTTCAACTGATTCATTCTGCCTATACACAGCACCTTGAGACAGCCACTTTATTGTGCCGTATAACACGTTTTTTTTTTACATTTTATGGAAAAGCTTATAAGACTTTTTATGAATTCTAAACTGACTGACTTTACTACCATCCCTCTCCTCCCGGCTTAGAGAGGGGGACCAAAGCCTGCAATCCTTCAAGACTGGCAATCTGTTCTTCCACCTGTGAAAGTCTTGTTGGTCAGGACCAGACGTGTTATACCTCTTTCAGCTCCGCCACAGGCATCCTGCAATTTCACACGCTCATGGGTAAAGTCCAAAAACACCTGGCGGCGAACGGTGACAGCGGAGCTGAAGGACATGAACCTAACTTGGGGCGAGGCACAGCATGCGGCACAAGACAGGTCCAGATGGAGGCAGATCGTCGAAGCCTTATGTCCCATTAGGGACGAAGAGGATTAAGATAAGATGGGTAAAGTCCCTCATTGTAGGATCCAGGGTCACAAGTCCGCCAAGGCACCTCGATGTATGTCCTTGAAACCATGTTCACCAGATTGGCAATGTTGGAGACTTGGAATGCCAAGATGTACAACTTTTTTAATAAGCATTTTGAGGAGTACTTGAGAGAGTGGATTGAGAAGCATGTCTAGCTTTGTGGTATCAGTGAAGGATGCCTTGATGATATTACCCTCCACTGAAAATAAATGCACTGTTATCTCCCCTGGCTCCATAATTCTTCCCAGTTCTTGAAGACCTATGGCCAGAATCTCCAACGTTGTTTCGAAATCTATCTCATTGACATTGCAGTTCTTCAGAACCGTCAACATTTTAGTAAGGTCATTATTAGACTTTTACACTCTTTCTAAAGTATTGTTGGTGGATTTCAGTGCTTGTCCCAACTGCTCAACTTTTTCTGCATATTTTCTGCTGCAAACTCTGCAGCCATCTTCTTACCCTTCTTGCCTGACTCTGCGACAGTATCTGAGATAGAGGTGGGGTCTTCATGACTTGTTTGACCTGAGATTCGAATGCCTGTGCCTGTTTGTAGAGTTCTGCAATGTGCTGAACGAGCTCCTGTTCTTGTGAGGCTTTATACATTCTCTTGTATGTACAACTCCGCCAGCCTTTTGCAGATTGTTACGCCCAGTGCTGCAGTTTGGGCCTCACATTCATTCAGTGAGATAATGTCGGTTTTGATCTCCTCCAACGTTTTCTTGGTCCGGTCACTTTTTGCTCCTTTTGGTCATACAATTATGATCACTTGATTGGCTTTCCACTCATGCACTTCTTCAGCCATTCAGTCCCTTTTTTGTGATTCTGCGTGATTTTGTACACAGATTTAGCTATAACGGGTATTTCCATTTCTTGTACTGTGCCTATGGAAGTTTTGCCCACGGCTCCTTACTGAGCCTAATTAGCACCAAATGGATTCATGGAGATTCTGTGAAACTATGTTGGGCATTACAGCCACTAAATTATTGAGATTTTCAGCAAGACCCTCAACTTAATTCATTGCAATCATTTATCATCCATTTGGCATGGACTTCACAGCATCTTTGAACCTCTTCCTGCTAACTCTAAATTTTCTGTAGATCTTTTGCCTGTTTTTTTCCACCTTTCATATTTCATGTATCTCAATAATTAGTTTGACCAGCTTGAGATCCTGATTATAAGCTTCTCTTGCAATCAGGCTGGCTTCAAAGGGCTCCTGAATCAATTTCCACATAAATCAACCAATCAACCAGTTAGCGTTACAGACATAACAGAAAACTAAGATTCTAAGAGTAGAAGCTATCTTCCGTACAGCAGAGCCGGGGTACCTCAGAGCAAAAGAGCAATAATAAAAGAAGAAGAGAAGAGAAGAGAAGAGAGGAGAGGAGAGGAGAAGAGAAGAGAAGAGAAGAGAAGAGAAGAGAAGAGAAGAGAAGAGAGCAAGAGAAGAGAAGAGAAGAGAAGAGAAGAGAAGAGAGCAAGAGAAGGGATAAAAGACCAGCTGCCGAACTGTCGACACGGCTATGCCTAAATATGTCATCATTATGGCCTGTTCCCTTACTCTACCAAACAGAATAACACACAACACAAAACAAAAAATGTCCCCAAAACAAGAGGAGAAAAACAAACCTAAATTTCCCTCTGGATTAATAAATCTATCTATCTATCTATCTATCTATCTATCTAAAGCCTGACCTCTGTTTACTCAGTGAGGACACTGACACCAGGGAGGACAGAAAGACACTATGCCTCTTCAGTTAAACTAAAGTTACCTGTCACCAATCAGCCATAACATACTGAAACCTCTTCATTCAGGGATCTTACAGACATTCACTAGGAATAATCATGTTAGTACGAAATATTGTATCAACTTAACACATCAGGAAATAGGCATATTAGGTAAATAGATCAGGAAATAGGCATATTAGTTAAATAGATCAGGATATAGGAATGTAAGTCACACAACAAACTACAAACTAACACGTGGAGTACCTCAGAATTCAGAAGAAGTCATACTAGCAGAGAACACGGTAACCAGGGCAGGGGTGCGTGCGGACATGAGAAAAAAAAATCTTCTTACTTCTGTTAAAAGATGGACAGCGCTTTCTGCTAAAAACAAATAGCTAAAATGAACAGACACCAATCCGGTACCATTAAGAGCAAGAATAACTAAGTGATGTGCAGGGTTACTGTGAGCATAAAACCCTCTTCAAGTTAAAGAATAAACAATGTTCAGCCATGCAGGTGAAGTGGATAGGGTGGACCGACGCCCACTGGAGACCAGACTGCTAGCAGCACCAGGATCAGTCACCACATGCTGAGCTCTGGACTCGGTCGCCCGGCGTACAAGACGATACCCGGCGGTCTGTGCACAAGGAAGGCAAACTAACAGCTGGCTGGCTGGGCCCACTGTGGCCAGATAGATAGAGAGGCCACTTAGCCTCACCAGGATGGTCCTTGATTCCTGCAAATGGCAAACCTACAACTAGACAATTAGACAAAAGACAAGTATTTGTTCACACAAGCTCATCTATTGTTGTATCTATTGTTAAGGTTGTTATACAAGTTACAAAGGAAAATCTCCAAATCATTTGGGAACCTTTTACATTTAGTGTGTATCTCAAACAGGGCAATATCTCACATGGACTTAAACTGTTTAAGTCCATGTGACTTACTTAAAATTGTTTCACAATGTTGAGAGTTAAGTGTGGGTGGGAACTAAAACATCTCTATGCTGGAGGACCGGATCTTGATAGGACAGGTCACCAGGTCATTGGCCCATGGTTGGGTTCAGTGTCACTTTTCAAAGCGTCCCAGTGTAGCCAAGAATGCTCACACTCATACGATACTAATGCTAATCTCTTCAGCTCCTTGGGCAAGTCAACATTTTGGGTGGAGGGTAAATATGAACCTGAAACATTATGTGTAACTCAACAAAAACAAGCAGTTGCAATATGTATCTGCTTTACATGAATATTGAAACATCCGTGTACAGCTACAGACACTGAAATAATGTTTCCAGTTTCTTTTAAAAGTGGTGTGGCAATAGCCATGTTATAACCAATTCACTTTACTGACCTTTAACTGAGAGTACACTACTTTTTTTAGCCCAGTGTCCTAATCAGTCACGTATATAACAGGGTTGTGTTACGGGAGGCAGACAGATTCCAGATTCCAAAATCAGATATAGATTTTCGATTTTTAGTTCCGCCTGAGTAAAATAATAATAATAATTGTCAGACTTTAATCGCACAAGCGACACACCACACACTGCAACACACGTGAATACATGGAGGCGACACAGGACACACACACACGCACACACAGGCCTGAGGTCGTTTGTGAATTTAGCTTCTGCATTTATCCCATCCCGGACTGTCCTTCCTCCAGGACCCCAGGAGCAGTGGGCAGCTTTTTTTTTTTTTTAAGCGCCCGGGGACCAGGTGAGATGATCCGTCTGTCTTGGTCAGGGACCGACGAAGAGTGTTCTGTTCTTTTGCATGTTTTTTTCTGTTGGGGTTTTTAGTGGAGGAAACCCCTTGTGAACACGGGGAGAACATGCAAACTCCACACAGAAAGGCCCGGGAGATAGCCCACCTGAGCACTGAAGGTCTGGGGAGGACCTGCCCCCCAGAGCCGACAGCGCCCCATGCGGGAATCGAACCCATGACCTTCTTGCTGTGAGGCTGCAGTGCAAGCAGTGCAAGCAACTGAGCCACCGTGCCAAAAGAGAGAGAGGACATAATTAACGACTTGGCGAACTGATTCCAACTAGCCACAACCTGGTTAGTGAGGTGAGATTTGAGAGTCTGGCTGTCTTCATGCATGCCTGGAGGCTGCATTTTGTATTTGAAGTGCATCATAGCTGTCTTTCAGCCCTGACTAGCGTGAGCTGTGCTCTATCAGTGCTCGGATCAGCTCACGTGTGAGGGGGTTCTCTCTGAAAAAATAAAGGTATTCTTGGGGTACTGCTCTTCAGTATTAAGTTTGAATAAAAAAAAAACAGAGGTTGGGTGCCCACCTGCAGTGCCACCTTAGGCCGAAGCACATTTATCAGATTCAGGAACGTGATTGGAGGAGAAGGATGGTTGTGCCCTCCGCAGAGCAGCAACAGTTTTCATTGGGCTACCACCATTGTCATCATGAACATCATACACATAATGATCGTTTCCTCTTCCATTACGAACTATATTGAGTCTGGGTCTTCATTTATCTCATCCTTACTACCATCATCATCACCATGGTTGCTTTTTCTGCATATTGACCACAGCTACCTGAACGGCACTAGCTGCATGCAATCAACACTTGCTTGGTCAGTTGTGGAGCTGGCTGCAGAACACTTGGTCCGACATGGCGGGCTGAGAAGAGAGGCAGACACAGACACAGACAGAATAGCAGACAGCTAACTGACTGACTACACAAATCAAAGGGGAAAAAGGCATGTGCCTGCACTTCAAAGTCAGAGCTGATGTTCCATCAAATGATGCACATACAGCACATACTGAGAGAGAGAGAGAGAGAGAGAGAGAGAGAGAGAGAGAGAGAGAGAGAGAGAGAGAGATTGGCTTCGGTAATGATGATGATTTTAAACTGATGCTCTGACCTGGACTTTTTTTTTACCCTTTTATTATTAGGGAAAAAACAGCGAGGCAAACAGAAATGCAGCATACATACACCAGCAACCAAATCCACTCAGGTGGGAAAATTAAACAAAAAAAGCATTGCATCAATTTTGGCCACACTTTTAGAGCTTACATAACCCATTTGTAGACAATGTGGACAATGTGTGGTATTAAAGTTTTAGGTTAAACTGGAGATTTTTTTTTTTTACTTTGAAAACATGTGATTTGCATTCGTTTTTTTCTTGAGTATTATAAAATGTTCTGTCCACAATTCTGGTGAAAGGTTGTTCATATTTCAGCTCAACAGTCAATCAAATACACCCCTCCCTTCCGTGTTCCTGAAGTTACGTTGTTGATAGTGCATGGCACCATAGACATAGTATACATGTATACTATGTCTATGCATGGCACGGTCCGAGCCACTTTGTTTGTTTCCCATTTATAGTATCAGAAGTGTGCACCACACACTGGATGGACAGCTAGAGGAACGTGAAGAGAATTTCGCTGAATTCAACGAAAAGTGTAATGGGTTGAAATCAAGGAAATTGCCTTCAATTACAGTAACTTAGCCTATCTACTTTAACAAGATAATTTCTAATAGACGAGCTCTGCTTTAAACTGAGGACTTTTATTGTAAAATACCCAAGAATCGGTGCCGGAAATCTCTCCGTGAAAGATGTTCGACTGGAAGTCTTCACAGAAGAAAATGCACTCAGCTCCATTTTTTCTTCTTGTAAATTTAACTTTTATATTGTTATTTATGCTAAACCCTTTCAGCGTCTCATGTGTGGTTACTTATGATTTTTTTTAAATCACGACTGTTTGTATTTAACTCAGGCCCATATAGTCTGTGTAATATTTGTTTGTTGTGGGTGATATTTGGGAAGTGCACATGTGGGCGTGTTTTGGAACATTTGTTCACACCAGGTTAACGCCAACTGAGAACTTGTGATCTGATCGTAACTCTGACGTGAGTATTGTAACTAAATAAATCATCTTCTCAGAGTATGGGTTAACGTTAAATAACTTAGGTAGAGCAATTGATCATTTCTATAAGTTGCATTAGAAATTGGCACTTTGAAAATATTTTTTTTTACAGAGGAAGCGTGTTTGTTTTATCACAGTATGCAAGAGAAAGTTCAGAGAATTGAATGACAACCCAATGACTGTTAGCTAGACACTTCTATGACATTTTAAACAGATGTTAAGTTTTGACCATCATCGTTGCATGAATGAATGAATGCAGCCTTTCATTAGGACTTCGGCCCGTAACCACAGCGACATGTGGCTCATTAAGTAATCAATTTTTCTTTGTACGCATTGAGTTAGTGGTGCCGTATTGGAGTCAGGAGTCCATTGACAAAGAATCCGCACTCGTTGGAGGGAGGATGAGCTGCCCCAAAACCGAACCGCACGTACTGAAGGAGGAGGTAGGAGGCCTTGGCTAATTGCAATTCACCCGCGGTGTACGATGCGGATGACTGACTTTTTAATGGTGATTGTGCTGAATTTGAGTCATCCATAGAATGCGACCATAATTTAGATGAACTCCGTCTGACGCAATAGCCAAATGCTCCCTAGTAAGGGTGTTTCCCGTGAGAGAGCAAGGCCAGTTTTGATCGATACTGCGATCAGCGCTTGTAGCACAGTGGATCTGACTGCAATAGATTTCACAATATGTGTGTGTATGCTGCAATCATTATACCATGCCTTCCCAAGGTACTAGCAGTTGGAAAATGGGTGAAGCTTGAGCGAACTACATATGTGGATCCTGCTGGAAAAACCAGGTAAGCATTTGTGAAAAGAGCAATAAGATGTCTACATGGAACTATGTGTTTATCAGATTGCAGAATCATGGGTGTTGTTGCTTGCTTAATCTGGAATGATTTCTGTCTTTCTTTCTCTGTCTGTTTGTATTTTCTTTCTAGAACATGGGAGACTGCAAAGAGAACAACCAGACCTACCAACACAGATGCAGATGGTGTGTTTCTTGTGTCTGTAGATGTTTAATTCTTCTTCTCAATGTTTACTGGTGTATTGATTGTTGATTCATTTAGTTCAATGATCAGATCATTCTGTTTTGGGTGCACCTAGGTGTTGGAATCATTGCCATTCTGAAAAGAACCCTCCACCGAGACTGCATTGTTATGGTGAAACAGTTCCGTCCACCAATGGGATGTCATACACTTGAGTTTCCTGCAGGTAAACCACCTTTTCCATAGACTAATTATGTATTTGATGTAATGTATGATTCCATTGGATGCTTGTGGCATTTCCCAATAGTTTTCCTATATTTAATTACAGTTTTACATATTTACCACAGTTTTAGGATAGGCTGGTATTGCGAGAGATTTGTGACTTGCTGTGTTTGTGTTTTAGGTCTCATAGATAATGATGAAAGTGCAGAGACTGCTGCCTTGAGGGAACTGAAGGAGGAGACTGGTTACAAGGGGGAAGTAGTGGGAGTCACTCCTGGTAAGGCAGAAAGCTGTCTCTCTATCGTTTACAGTTAGCATCCCATGTATTGGCAGATGCATATTAACAGTATTTTTACGTATACTGTTAACAGCCTCTGTAGCCTCTGTGAGTACACAGTGAACATCTGTCCTCTTCTGTAGCGATTTAAGCAATCTTTGGTTCTTTGTAGATCTTAGCTACAGTGTTGTACAGTTCTGTTTTAAATTGGCTTGAGGTATCTGTTGTCAATTCTCCATTAAACATAAAAAGCTTGGGAATGTAACTGGTTAAAATGCCAGGTTGAATGTGAGATTGATGACTGATGGTCTCTTATTGGACCTTTGATCTTTGATTGGATCTTTTTTTTATCCTATTTTCAGTCACGTGCTTGGACCCTGGCCTTTCTAATTGCACCACTCAGATCGTCATGGTGAACATCAATGGAGATGATGTGGAAAACGTCAACCCCACCCAACAATTAGGTAAGACTAGTTTCTCACACTCTCTCTCTCTCTCGTGTCGTTTTATTTGGGTCTACACGTATGAATATTTGGGTGATGTAAATGCAGTGTGGTTAAGGTCATGTATAAGACTAACTGTAACACATGTTGTTTCTTTGTTTCTCTTTCAGGTGAAGGGGGTAAGTATTTTATTCACTTAAGTTATTTCATGAGTTGTAATCATGTTAAAAAAAAACACTATCTTAACTGGATGACATATTTTGTGCAGAGTTCGTTGAAGTTATCCTTCTACCTCTTGATGAATTTCAAAAGAAAATTGATGGTGAGCTCAGTTTTATGTTATTACAGTATGAAGCGAAAATCATTTTATCGTTTATGATTGATGATACCAAAAATATTCAATATTTCTGTCTTTTCTATACGCAGAGGTTGTGCAGAAGGGAAACATTGTAGTGGACTCAAAGGTTTACATTTATGCCATGGGAATGTCTCAAGCCTTCTTCAAACCCAACGAGTTGCCTGTGCTCAAACAGTAAAGCCTGTGATCTACCTATTTCCCTGGCCTGCTCCACACATCTGCCATTCCTGTACAGTCCTGCTTTGGATCCTGCCAGGCAAGAGATTGCTGAAAAGACGACAAGGAAAAAAATGTACTTGTTTGTTTGTGAAATTATGTTGAACTACTTGGAGTGCAACTGGTAAAACTCTAATGAATTTAAGCTCCACCCCTTAGTGGTCTCCATGGCTATCTTAAACATTCCTAACACACTAACTAAAAGTAGCACTGTCAATTAGTTTATAACATGATGTAATTACATTAGACACTGTAGTTGCCTCTGTGTGCCTTACTGAATGTCGAGCTGGCGCGGTGTAGAGATGGTTGTTTTGATAAATGCATAGTGCGGGAACATTATTGCCTTCAGTGTGGGCTGAATGGACTACAGATTTTTCCAGAGGAATTTTCGCTGCTCTGCAGCAGAGACAACAGAATGGCGATGGTGCCATTATAATAGTAGTCTTAACAATGACTTTTAATTCGACTAATAAAAATGTAACTGAGGTATTTGGGAGTTTGTGTTTTCTTAATATTTATCTCATACAGAAAAGTGATTACAAAATAGTTACATCTTGTCCTGTGTATAACTGAAATTGATAAATAAAAGATCAGGTAGTCACATTTCTGTATTTTACTCACAGGCTTATTGGCCTATTTTATGATTTAACATTTTGTCTTTTGTATTTAAAAAAATATAAGGAAATATGAAGTTATTGCATCTGTTGCATCGTAAGAGAGAGGTCTATGACTGCAGATCTCTTCTGAAATTTTGATTCCAGAGATTCGGCTTCCGAATTTTTGCAATTTCCTTTGGTATGTGTAGTTCATATTATTGTGAACAAATCTGTCCGATCATTGGATTCGCCTTCTAAAAGCAGACAAATAGGTGTGTTTCTGTGTTCATAAATTGTATTACTAGTTCCTTGCTCCATGCCACGGCGGTTTCCTTCCCTTCCTTGAAGGTCCTCCGTTCATTCATTCTCCTGCACGACTCTTTTGTTCAATGAGGCTAGACTAGAGTCAGCCAATCACATTAGGTTTCTCAGACTCATGGTGAACTGTGTTCGTTTTCCGCCTATGTCTAAGTTGTTAGCATCTGGCAGCACTGGCTGCTAAGATAAGCAACAAAACCTTAGTGCCTAAACTATTCAGATACCCAAAAGTAGCCGAAATAAATAGGGGAGACACCTACCTCTAACCCGTAAATTAGTTCAAACTATTTCGCCGTAAGTATTCCTTTACAACCGTAAATAGCAAACTGTCTCTCGAAAATGCTACGCTAATATGCTAATATATGAGGCTAGCCACCCTTGAAATCGAAATGCATGCATGTCATATTGCACTCTCTTCCTTAAACAACCTCTGTCCTCGCAGGTTTACTAGAAAGGTAGACCACGAAGTTACTCTAAATAACACCGTATGAAAAGTTGTTTACATTGTGATAGTACGATGTGTGAAATAAAATTGAAGCCGGCTGGCCAGCGAGCTTTTTGGCTAGTAAGCTAACGTTACCATGTTAGCAGCCTTTGGAGCTATACAGTTAGGTCGGATGCAGCATTGTAAGCAATGGTATTGTTTGGTTATGACAGTACTTAAGAGGAGCAATCGTAGATGTGGCTTTATGACTTACTATGTGTGCATTTTGATTTATCGTGTTGCCAGCTGGTTAGCCAAGCTGTCAGAATCCATCTAAAGTTCCTAGGTATACAACCTTGGTATAGAGATACCACATCTGTCAGACATACAACTTTTCACCTACTGGAATGGCTGGTCACACGTTATGATCTGTTCAAGTTCTTAGAAGTAACTGGTATTCCCTACTTGAAGGGCACTTGTCTATGTTTAAAATGTTAGATCCTGACTGTCAATGTTTCTGATGTTTCTTTACCAACTTTTCTGTTGTCCAGTGTAAGTAAAGCCAGAGGGGCTGACGATGTCCGACAGTGCGGGCTTGCAGTTTGTCAGCCCGTATGCCTTTGAGGCCATGCAGAAGGTGGACGTGGCTCGGCTGGCTGCTCTAAGCGACCCAGAGCTGAGGCTGCTTCTCCCCTGCCTGGTGCGAATGGCCCTCTGCGCCCCTGCAGACCAAAGCAAAGCCTGGGCCCAGGATAAGAAACTGATTCTCAGACTGCTTTCTGGTGTGGAGGCAGTGAACTCCATTGTGGCTCTGCTTTCAGTAGACTTCCATGCTCTGGAGCAGGACGCCAGGAAGGAACAGCAGCTCAGGTAACACATAGATCGCGGAGTTACACACTTGCCCTTAACCTACGTTGCCTCCCAACTTCAGAAACGTTTTTAGAAGTCTGTGATATTGACATTTGATGTTGATATTTTCTATGGTCACCTAAGCACCAAGGTCTTTGTAGACATAAAAGGTTATCTTCACACACAGTACAGGTTGTGAAGGAGAGGAGATATCTGACCAGAGCTGCGTCTGGATCAGTTCTTTCAACTAGATTTGTCAAGTTTGAATAGTTAATGCTACTGTAGCCGTTCCTTTATATTTATTTTTCCCAGCTGATGAGTATTTTGAAATTGGAGTCATACCGAATTAAGAAGATACACAGTAATCCTTACATGCACTGTCTGGAAAACAAACCTGCCACCTTCTTTATGTTAAATGGTATCACCGGCTCCTTCTCTCAGACACAAAGCTGGTGGCTCTAATGGGGAGAGTATGCTGGTGTCTCAGCTGCAGCGCGGCCTAACGCTGGACTTCGAGCACAGCGACCCCCTGCACAGGCTGAGGCTCGCCCTCAGTGAGCTGCTGGCCATCATGAACAAGGTAGAGAAAAGTACACACGAACTAGTGTTCAATGTGATGTAAACTTACTACTAATAATAATGTATAACAATCTTAAACAGATATGTTTACAGACCAGTGCCATTGTCCTGTCTTACATATGTGTGTCTGTTCTGCATGTTCTTGTACAAGTCAGAGCATAAGAAAGGGAAGACTGTTGGAACAATGTTGGAGTTAGAAATAGATGTACAATACAAAGGTTTGTATTTCCTCTCATCCCTGTGAGTCACGTTTTGCAGGTTACTGATTCCAATGGGGAGTTTTTTCTGAAGTCTTCAGAGCTGTTTGAGAGCTCAGTGTACCTGGATGAACTCGCAGACGTCCTCTGTATCCTTCAAGCAGGTACACTTTTTCTTTTTCTATTTCTTATGTAAAATATTATTTATTGTTACACTAAGTCTCTATTGCTCGTAGCTTGACTGTTCTCTCCCTTGTACGTCGCTTTGGACAAAAGCGTCTGCTAAATGTAAATGTACACTCCTCACTTACATGTATTGATTCAGGCCTTGATTTCTTAAAGCTTTTTTTATAATAATAAGAAGAAGAACTGCAAAAGGCTAGAATTTTCTCGCCCTTTTATTTAGTTGACTTGTATAGTAGACATTCGGTATGTTTTCTTTGGTTGTTCATGGATAAATGTCTTGTTTGTGTGTGTGTGCTTTCCAGAGCTCCCGTCCTTGTTGCCCATTGTTGATGTGGCTGAAGCGCTGCTTCACGTTCGTAATGGAGACTGGTTTCTATGCTTGCTTGTTGCCAATGTCCCTGACAGCTTTAATGAAGGTACATTTAGCCCCTTAATGAAGGTACATTCAGCCCTTTAATGAAGGTACATTCAGCCCTTTAATGAAGGTACAGTTAGACCTTTAATGAAGGTACATTTAGACCTTTAATGAAGGTACATTTAGACCTTTAATGAAGGTTTCTGATTTAGCCCTTTTAGCCTTTCCCCACGCAACTCACCTTTAAAAATGTCAAATAAAAATGGTATCATTAGTCTTTTTTAATAGGTCAAATGACTTATGTTGACACATGACACATAATATATTCTCCTCTCATGGGGAAAAAAGGACAGCAAATACTCCCCTTGAAAGATCCACTCTTGCTGCTCTGTTTTGTTTAAGAGAGTAACTGTGTCTGTGTTTCTATCTTTGTGTGTAACTGCAGTGTGCAGAGGTCTGATTAAGAGTGGCGAGCGGCAGGATGAGGAGAGTGTCGGTGGTCGCCGGCGGACCGAGGCTCTCCGGCAGCTCTGTCAGATGCACCCCACTCAGGCCCTCAACATCCGCGCCATGGTGGTGAGCACCCAGAACCAGACCACACCAACCAGACACACACCGCTCAGGTGGACACCACTAGGGTGAACCGACCCCCTGCATGCCAAACACTTGCCCTCGTCAGCTTACCACAAACAATGCCCAATAATAGCACTGACAGTAATGCCTAGTCACAGCAGATCGAGAAACGTGGTGGTGAATTTCGCTAACCACACAATTGCATCATCAGGTAACTACAAACAACTCTGGTCATGCATAGTCACAGAACATAGAGAACGTGGTGTAGAATTTCCCTAAATCCTGCCAAGCAATCAAATGTTGCGTTTCAGTGCATCGCTGTCTCTACCACACATTATAATACGGGTAGATGAAATCAAGCATTCTGATTGGTTGAAAGGAGGTCACGGGGTGTACTGTATTGAGCCATAATGTACTGTACAGCTGTTTACATTTACCTGAGCGTTCCATATCAGTGCGCACTCAAAATATACTACCTTAGTTAGAAAAAAAAATGGCTGACCGTTCATATTAAACCATAAAAATGGCAAATACCTTTTAACACCTACCTGTAACTACAAATGTTGAGGACGGCCTATAAGAAGAATACTCTCGGTAGTCTAGAAAAAGAAAGAACCGAGTCATTTTTAACTTCTGAGTTGCTTGTGATAATGTTGTTCTCCCAAGTCTAAGCACACATGCTTTTAGTCTAGAATGAAAACGAAAAAATGACTCCGTACCCTCCGACTTTGAGTGACCTGATAATGATATGGTATGATTTGATGATGTAGTTTAGATGTTTGTAAACACATGCTGCGCTCACAGGTGGAGGAGTGTCATCTGCCTGGCCTGGGCGTGGCGCTGACGCTGGACTATAAGCCGGACTCGGGCGACGAGGCGGTCAGTCTTCTGGTGTCGTTCGTCAGCGGACTCCTGCTGGGCACCAACAGCAAAGTGCGCACCTGGTTCAGCATGTTCATCCGCAATGGCCAGCAGGTAACGGCATGCAGATGTGTATGTTTGCACGCACACACACACACACACACACATACACACTCACACACACACAGGAAAGCACACACACACACACACACACACAAACACACACGCACAATGAGGCAGATAAGATACAGATTCTTAATAAACAGTGTTGAGTGACGCAAAAATACGCATTCCCATGTCTCATTCTCTCTTCCCCTTACTTTTTCTCTTTCCCTCCCTCCCTCCCTCCCTCCTTTTTTCTTTCCTACTGCCCTTCTCCACCTCACCTCTCACTCATCTCTCTCTCTCTCTCTCTCTCTCTCTCTCTCCTCTCTCCATGAATGTCCATCATTTTCTCCTCCTCTTTCCCTCCCTCCCTGCTTGTCTCCTCGCTCATGCTGCTCTTCTCTTCCTCCTCACCTCTCTCATCCCCCTCTCTCTCTCTCTCTCTCTCTCTCTCCTTTCTCCATGAATGTCCATCATTTTCTCCTCCTCTTTCCCTCCCTCCCTCCCTGCTTGTCTCCTCTCTCATGCTGCTCTTCTCTTCCTCCTCACCTCTCACTCCTCTCTCTCTCTCTCTCTCTCTCTCTCTCTCTCGCTCTCCTCTCTCCATGAATGTCCATCATTTTCTCCTCCTCTTTCCTCCTTCCTCGTCCCCCCAGAGGAAGCGCGAGAGCAGCTCGGTGCTGTGGCAGATGCGCAGGCAGCTGCTCCTGGAGCTGGTGGCCATCCTGCCGCGCTCCCGCAGCACCCACGTGCCCAACGACAGCGAGGGCGACTCCGCCCGGGGCCGGGGTGGGGGCGGCGCCAGGGGGTACTCGGGCCTGAGGGAAGAGCACGTGGTCAAGGCCAGCGCCCTGCTGCGCCTCTACTGCGCCCTCATGGGCATCGCTGGGCTCAGGTGAGATGCCAGCAGACACCCGGCTCTTTTGTTCCATCAGCTACGGTCATGAACTGTGGTGTTTAGTGTTAAAAGGACGTATACAGTTCATTTTACAGAGACAAAACATGCTACATTTGCAAACACTCTGAATGTGAAATATAAACTTGATCATGAAAACATTTCTACTGGTATTACTGTTTCTTACACAGCGTTTAAATGTTTTGATCTGTGTGTGTGTCTGTGTCTGTGTGTGTGTGTGTGTTTGTGTCCCCTCCCTACCCCCCCCAGGCCTACAGATGAGGAGGCAGAGCAGCTCCTCCAGCTGATGACGAGTCGTCCTCCCGCCACCCCCGCTGGCGTGCGCTTCGTCTCTCTGGCCTTCTGCAAGTTACTGGCCTTCCCCACTCTAGTCAGGTACGGACACTCAACGGACACAAATAAACACCCCTCTCACACACACACTTCATACCACCCCCTCCTCTCTTCTCTGCATTTGTTCCTTCTTTCTGTGGTCTGTGCTCCTGACTTAACTCATCATTGGATCTTTTGATCAGTTGAACAACCCTGGTTTAGGTGATCAGTAGCATTATTATACCACTGACTTCAAATCAGGTGTGCTTGCAGCAGGGAAAAGTGGATTGTATCAGCAGGTTCCCTTGGAGGAGGATTGAGAACCACTGTGCTATCCAATTTGCACTGAAGAGTCTAGCGCCCTCTTGTGGCCATGCGTGGTACTGAGTTACATGTCTTTATGGCTACTTGTGTCGTTCTGCAGCACCCCGGAGCAGGAACAGCTGATGGTGATGTGGCTCAGCTGGATGATCAAAGAGGAGGAGTACTTTGAAAGGTAAGACAGGCTGAAGTTTGACACTTGTATTCATATTTATCTATTATTTATAATATTATCTATTATTTTTTGATAGAATACTAATATAGATAGAACCATAATAATGTTGTGAAGTTGAATCAAGACCTCTGCAATCTTTTGTAATGGCACATTTTTCAGGTGTCTTAGAAGTTGAACTATTTTTGTCTCTTATCTCTCTCTCTCTCTCTCTCTCTCTCTCTCTTCACTGCTGTCCCTCAACTCTCCTCCTCAGTGCTGCTGGAGTGTCTGCCTCCTTTGGAGAGATGCTGTTGCTGGTCGCCATGTATTTCCACAGCAACCAGTTGAGTGCCATCATTGAGCTGGTGTGTTCTACACTGGGAATGAAGGTGAGGGATCACTGACGGAGGACAGACTCTCTCCCACATCGCTGCCACAAGCACTTCAAGGCCAACTAGACACTGTGAACCTTACCTTTTATAAATAGTGAAAGCTTGTGTGCATTCAATATCAATTCAGCGTCAATGCAAGGCATGTAGTTTAGCTAAAATAATATAATTTAAGCCGAAATGTAAGGTTGTGGATGAATTGAATTCCACCATGAAATAATACTTTTTGAGTGATAAGCTGATCTCTCCCTGTAGATTGCCATTAAGCCAAGCTCTCTGAGCAAGATGAAGACCATTTTCACCCAGGAGATCTTCACTGAACAGGTAGAGGATTGCATACTGTTTGTAATAGCTACGCTAGTTCATGTACCATTTTGGCTATATACTATGACATGTAATAGCCTACCAATGTTGTAATCTGTAGATCATGATATTGGCGTTATGTGCTTTAGTTGAATTTTGCGTTGAAAGGACCTTCATCCGTAGTTGGATATAAGTTGTGCTGTAAGGCGCTTTGGTCATTTGTCTCGTAGGTGGTCACTGCCCATGCAGTGCGGGTGCCCGTCACCAACAACCTGAGTGCCAACATCACAGGCTTCCTGCCTGTCCACTGCATCTACCAGCTGCTGAGGAGCCGGGCCTTCACCAAACACAAGGTCTCCATCAAGGTAAGTCACCTGTCCGTCAATATAGTCGTCACCAATCAGCTACTGGCATTTTGGCCCTATGGGTTAGAGCTGGGCCAGTTGGATGGATCTCGATTGTAAGCTTTTTATGTAATAATTTGATTACACCTCAGAGTTTTGTATAGTATTGTTTCATTGCAGTTATAATATGCAAGTGGTGTGTGTCTGTGTGTGTGTGTGTTTGTCTGTGTGTGTTTGTCTGTGTGTGTTTGTCTGTGTGTGTGTGTCTGTGTGTGTGTGTGTGTCTGTGTGTGTCTGTGTGTGTGTGTGTGTGTGTGTTGTCATTCAGGACTGGATCTTCAGACAGCTGTGTGAGAGCTCCACCCCTCTGCACACTCAGCTCCTCCCACTCATTGACGTCTACATCAACTCCATTCTCACGCCCGCCTCCAAGGCCAACCCCGAGGCCACCAACCAGCCAATCACAGAACAGGAGATCCTCAACGTCTTCCAGGGAGTAACTGGGGTAGGTCTGGTCGTGCTGACTGGAAACACAATGACACAAACTACTTGCAGCTACTTGCAGCTACCATTGTAGTCCTTAGGCGGGAATCACCCTGAAAACAATGTAGCAAAAAGGAACACTCTGTATCAACAAAGAGAATTGTTATGATCTGAGTTCTATCTTTTTGTTAAGCGATGTGAAGTACTAATTTCTGAACAACGAAAAATAAATGTCCCGCCCCTATTAAGAATCTTGCTGCTTTGATTGGTCGGAATGCCTGAAATGTTTCTAGGATACATTAAACTGACACTGATGAGCATTGCGTTATGCTCTGGAAGTTCAACTCGAATCGACACTCTGCTCCTACATCACTAGCGTAATGCTAGCAGTGTCAATCGCTAACCATAGCAAACAGTAGAAACAGTCACTGCTTCTACCGCTGGTCAGTGAGATCACCACCTTACACTATATAATCTAATTATCCTCAGGGATGTACTTAAGCCTGTTATCTGGTGTTATGTGCCTGATATATCCATATCTACATGAAGATCAAGTTGGCTACCAGTTAGCTAACATACTCGCATAACTTGCTTTGGTTTTTGAGAAAACCTATTAATAAATAAAGTGACTAGGGGTGGTGAGTTTGCTTGCTACTCAAATATGACCCATCGATATGGAAGTCATTTTTCTTTCTGTGTAATATTTGTTGTCTTTCACATTTATACATGAACAGAACCCTGCTGTGTTGAGTATTTGGGTTGGGGTGTTGTAATACTGTGGGCCACTAACATTACATGTGCTAACATTACATGTGCTAACATTATCGCATTTGTATAATTCTGACAGCTGCTGTATCACCTCAACGTCATTCTATTGGTTATTTTGCAGAAAATGTATCTCTTCATCTACGCTTTCTGCGAGTATGTGATATGACTCTCTCTCTCTCTCTCGCTCTTTCTCTCTCTCTCTCTCTCCTTCTTTCTCTCTCTCTCTCTCTCTCTCTCTCTTTCTCAATCTCTCTATCTCTCACTCACTCACACTCTCTCTCTCTATTTCTTTCTCTCTCTCTCTCTCCCTCTCTCTCTCTCTCTCTCTCTCTCTCTCCTTCTTTCTCTCTCTCTCTCTTTCTCAATCTCTCTATCTCTCACTCACTCACACTCTCTCTCTCTCTCCCTCTCTCTCTCTCTCTCTCTCTCTCTCTCTGGCAGGGGGAGGGTGGGCGCGGTCGCTCGCGCTTCAGCATCACGGCTCAGCTCCTCATCCTCTACTACATCCTGTCCTACGAAGAGGCTCTGCTGGCCAACACCAAGGCACTGGGTGAGTGGAGCGTGTGTGTGTGTGTGTGTGTGTGTGTGTGTGTGTGTGTGTGTGTGTGTGTCTGTGTGTGTCTGCTGGCCAACACCAAGGCACTGGGTGAGTGGAGCGTGTGTGTGTGTGTGTGTCTGTGTGTGTCTGCTGACCAACACCAAGGCACTGGGTGAGTGGAGCGTGTGTGTGTGTGTGTGTGTGTCTGCTGGCCAACACCAAGGCACTGGGTGAGTGGAGCGTGTGTGTGTGTGTGTGTGTGTGTGTGTGTGTGTGTGTGTGTGTGTGTGTCTGCTGGCCAACACCAAGGCACTGGGTGAGTGGAGCGCGTCAGCGAGCGTGTGTGTGTGGGGGGGGGGGGGGGGGGGGGGGGGCCGGTGTGTGTGTGTGTGTGTGCGTGTGGGGGGGCTTGGAATAGCGTAAAGACTGAGGGAAGAGGAAGGGGGCTGGAGGATCGGTGGAGGGATGTTCTGGGTGGCACGGCACTGGCATCAAAATCATTTTTATCAGGAATTTATACCAGGCAGGGTTGTGTGCAGATGTTGTCAGGCCTTTTTGGGTCTCCTCACAGTTCCTTGCCCTTGGATTGAGTGTTTCAGGGATGCGTCGAACACGTAAAGTAGTATTCCACCATATCATTTTCCTCTGTGTTCCGTCTCTCACTCTCTCTTTTTCTTTCTCTCTCTTTCTCTCTCTCTCTCTCTCTCTCTCTCTCTCTCTCTCTCTCTCTGCATCCCTATCTCTCTCTCTCTCTCTCTCTCTCTCTCTCTCTCTCTCTCTCTCTCTGCATCCCTCTCTCTCTGCTTTCAGCCCAGATGCAGAAGAAGCCCAGGTCCTACTCTGCAGCCTTGATGGACCAGATTCCCATTAAATACCTCATTGGCCAGGCACAGGGGCTGCAGAAAGAGCTTGGGGGTAAGAAGTTGAATTTCTTATGTTTTCATAGTTTGACTGTGGCCATTACTAATGCAACTCAAGTTATTTTGTACGGAGTTAATGTGTTGATATAGAATGCAAAAGGTCTTGGATCTTGTTCCTTTTAAGCTAATCCCTGACTAGCCACTAATGGATGTATTTGTCTTACTCCATACCTGTCCATCTCTCTCTCTCTCTCTCTCTCTCTCCCTTCCTCTCTGTGCCTCTCTCCCTTCCTCTCTGTGCCCCTCTCTCTCTCTCTCTCTCTCTTTCTCTCTGTGGCTCTCTTTTCTTTCTTTCCCTCTCTCCATCCCTCTCTCAGGTTTGCACTCGGCTCTGTTGCGTCTGCTGGCCACTA